>NW_027484924.1:0-164204 GCF_050908995.1 Andrena cerasifolii
GTAAATAAATAGAGAAAAATAGGTATATAAATAGAGAAGAAAGGAGGTAAATAAATACAGAAGAAAGTAGGTAAATAAATACAGAAAGAAATGTACATATATTAGAGAAAAGAATAGGTAAATAAATAGAGAAAAATAAATACAGAAAAAATGTACATAAATTAGAGAAAAAATAGGTAAATAAATAGCAGAAAAAATAGGTAAATAAATGGCAGAAAAATAGGTACATAAATAGAGAAAAAATAGGTAAATAAATAGTGAAAAATAGGTAAATAAATACAGAAAAAATGTACATAAATTAGAGAAAAAAATAGGTAAATAAATAGAGAAAAAATAGGTAAATAAATGGAGAAAAATAGGTAAATAAATAGAGAGGAAAAGAGGTAAATAAATACAGAAGAAAGGTGGTAAATAAATACAGAAAAAAGTGTACATAAATTAGAGAAAAGAATAGGTAAATAAACTGAGAAAAATAGGTAAATGAATAGAGAAGAAAGTAAATAAATAGGAAAAAATAGGTAAATAAATAGAGAAAAAATATGTACATAAATTAGAGAAAAATAGGTAAATAAATACAGAAAAAATTGGTAAATAAATACAGAAAAAACAGGTATATAAATAGAGAAAAATAGTTATATAAATAGAGAAGAAAGGAGGTAAATAAATACAGAAGAAAGGCGGTAAATAAATACAGAAAAAAATGTACATAAATTAGAGAAAAGAATAGGTAAATAAATAGAGAAAAAATAGGTAAATATAGAGGGGGAAAAAGGGAAATTAATTAGAGAGAGAAAAAATTTAATATATAGAGAAAAAAATAGGTAAATAGATAGAGAAAAATAGGTAAGTAAATTTGAGCAAAAAGTGGTGAATAGAGAAAAAATAGGTAAATAGATTAGAGAAAAAAGGAAATAAATAGAGGAAAAATAGGTAAATAAATAGAGAAAAGATAGGTAAATAAATGGAGAAAAATAGGTAAATAAACAGAGAGGAAAGGAGGTAAATAAATACAGAAGAAAGGAGGTAAATAAATACAGAAAAAAGTGTACATAAATTAGAGAAAAGAATAGGTAAATAAACTGAGAAAAATAGGTAAATGAATAGAGAAGAAAGTAAATAAATAGGGAAAAAATAGGTAAATAAATAGAGAAAAAATATGTACATAAATTAGAGAAAAATAGGTAAATAAATACAGAAAAAATTGGTAAATAAATACAGAAAAAACAGGTAAATAAATAGAGAAAAATAGTTATATAAATAGAGAAAAATAGGTAAGTAAATTTGAGCAAAAAGTGGTAAATAGAGAAAAATAGGTAAATAGCTTAGAGCAAAAAGTAAATAAATAGGGAAAAATAGGTAAATAAATAGAGAAAAATAGGTATATAAATAGATAAGAAAGGAGGTAAATAAATACAGAAGAAAGGAGGTAAATAAATACAGAAGAAAGGAGGTAAATAAATACAGAAGAAAGGAGGTAAATAAATACAGAAGAAAGGAGGTAAATAAATACAGAAGAAAGGAGGTAAATAAATACAGAAGAAAGCAGGTAAATAAATACAGAAAGAAATGTACATAAATTAGAGAAAAGAATAGGTAAATAAATAGAGACAAAATAGCTAAATAAATAGAGAAGAAAGGAGGTAAATAAATACAGAAAAAATAGGTAAATAGATTAGAGAAAAAAGTAAATAAATAGGGAAAAATAGGTAAATAAATTGAGAAAAATAGGTAAATGAATAGAGAAGAAAGTAAATAAATAGGAAAAAAATAGGTAAATAAATGGAGAAAAAATAGGTATATATAGAGGGGAAAATAGGTAAGTAAATAGAGAAATAATTGGTAAATAAATTGAGAAAAAATAGGTAAATAAATGGAGAAAAATAGGTAAATAAATAGAGAGGAAAAGAGGTAAATAAATACAGAAGAAAGGTGGTAAATAAATACAGAAAAAAGTGTACATAAATTAGAGAAAAGAATAGGTAAATAAATTGAGAAAAATAGGTAAATGAATAGAGAAGAAAGTAAATAAATAGGAAAAAAATAGGTAAATAAATAGAGAAAAAATATGTAAATAAATGGAGAAAATATAGGTATATATAGAGGGGAAAATAGGTAAGTAAATAGAGAAATAATTGGTAGATAAATTGAGAAAAAATAGGTAAATATATAGAGAAAAATAGGTATATATAGAGGGGGAAAAAGGGAAATTAATTAGAGAGAGAAAAAATGTAAATAAATACAGAAAAAAATAGGTAAACGTTACGTCCCTACTTCCTATTTGGAGCCGCGTTTTTTTTTGGGAGTTTATATTCTTTTTACCCGCTTTTTAGCTAGTCCAGGGACATTGACGCTCTGGGATAGTTGAGAACTGGTCGATAGCAGATTATACTTGGGTTTTGCATTTTCTTAATTACCTCAGTGCTCTCGCGGTGATGGCGGGTCTATCGGGATCAGCCTCCACACTATACGCGCCGGTGTAATTTCGTAATTTTTGGGTGCGGTCCCGGGTTGTGGAGCCGCCCTTTCTCCGGGTGCCAGGGTAATCCCGATCTGATTGGGCACGTCTTCCCGGCTGACCGTCGGATCCTTGACAATTCCTAAGAATCCTGATTCTCCAGCTGGTGCGTCGCTGTATGACCACTTTAATTTCCGTAGCTGCACTCGGCGACCCGCACGGTGATTTCGGGGCATTCGTCTTTGGGAATTCACGATTGCATAGGTTATTTGACCGATAATCACTTTCCACCTTTCACACCAGGCGCCACCTCGGGCAACGTTCTGCTCTTTGGTGGTACCATCGGCGGAGGCGAGCGTGATCTTCCCTCATTCGCAACATTTATTTAGAATTTCATTTATATTTAAATCTATCGCGTCGATCACGCGTTACGCTTAATCTCTGGTAAAACCGCGGGCAACGTTCTGCTCATAGGTAATACCTTCAATCAACGCAACCCGTGAACTGTCAATATGCATTTTCGTATTTGATTTCACTATTCCACAAGACGAACGTTTGATTTGGATTTGGGGAGTTGAGGGTGGAAACACTTCACTCACTGGTTTAACATAAAATTTTACCTTTATTTTTCTGTAACGTGGTTTCAACAGTTTAAGTCCCTTTTTATTGAACGCGTATTAAACAATGATAATAACGGTGATACGATAATATGGTAATCGGCTTCGCGGGTGATCAGTCCCTTTTATAGGGCTATTGCTCACTCCTTCTCCAGGTTTGTCACATGACAATTAGGACGGTGGGAGATGAAATCTCCCAATCATTTGCCGTGGGAATCACTTGAAGAATTTGTTCCAGCGGCTATCCGAGAGTTTTGTTTACTGCAGAATTTGAGCTATTGCGCACCTATTTTGGTGTCTTCTCCGTGACTTAAGACGGATTCCTGCCGTTATACGAAACCTTCAGCAGCGTCGATAGTTAAATTCTTATTTTAATTCATATATTAGATTGTTACGCTTTTGGGTCTCGACGTACTCTGTACGATTGGTTCCGCACAGCTTACGTACTAGGGATTGAAGTTAATATACATCGAATCCGTATTGGAGCTTGATTTACGGGAAATAATGGGAGGGCAAGTGGCTAGCTATGATCAGGAGCGCAGCTCCGTGAAGGTGTTTACTCCACTGGCGGATGGGGCCTCTGTCCCACGCTGAACGTCAACTGGTGTTGGTTGGGCCTATCTGGTGTGCGTGTAGATGGCTGGTTACCACCTCTCGTGTTAGCTGTTTTCCTGCTTGTTGTTGCCGTCCGTAGATTCACGACTCGAGCTCTTCTTACCGCGAGTTTCAATTATAGTGCCTTATCGGCTACATATTATGTTGATAATTTATGTTAGGTGGTTATAATATACCAAAGTACGAAATAGTAAATATATATGATTTAAAGAGTTAACTAATAGTAGACTCCACGTCGCGGGACGTGACAGTAAATAAATAGAGAAAAATAGGTAAGTAAATTTGAGCAAAAAGTGGTAAATAGAGAAAAAATAGGTAAATAGATTAGAGAAAAAAGTAAATAAATAGGGAAAAATAGGTAAATAAATAGAGAAAAATAGGTAACTAAATAGAGAGAAAACGAAATAAATAGATAGAAAAGGAAATAAATAGAATAAAATAGGTAAATAAATAGAGAAATTTAGGTAAATAAATAGAGAAAAAAGGGGGTAAATATATACAGAAAAAAATGTACATAAATTAGAGAAAAAATAGGTAAATAAATAGAGAAAGAATAGGTAAATAAATAGAGAAAGAATAGGTAAATAAATAGAGAAAACAGGGGGTAAATATATACAGAAAAAAATGTACATAAATTACAGAAAAAATAGGTAAATAAATAGAGAAAGAATAGGTAAATAAATAGAGAAAGAATAGGTAAATAAATAGAGAAAACAGGGGGTAAATATATACAGAAAAAAATGTACATAAATTACAGAAAAAATAGGTAAATAAAAAGAGAAAAAGGAGGTAAATAAACAGAGAAAAAATAGGTAAATAAATAGAGAAAAATAGGTATATATAGAGGGGGAAAAAGGGAAATTAATTAGAGAGAGAAAAAATGTAAATAAATAGAAAAGAAAGGAGGTAAATAAATACAGAAGAAAGGCGGTAAATAAATACAGAAAAAAATGTACATAAATTAGAGAAAAGAATAGGTAAATAAATAGAGACAAAATAGCTAAATAAATAGAGAAGAAAGGAGGTAAATAAATACAGAAAAAATAGGTAAATAGATTAGAAAAAATAGGTAAATAAATAGAGAAAAGATAGGTAAATAAATAGAGAAAAATGGGTAAATAAATAGACAAAAATGGGTAAATAAATAGACAAAAAAGGAGGTAAACGAATACAGAAACAAATGTACAGAAATTAGAGAAATAAATAAGTAAATAAATAGAGAAAATAGGTAAATAAATAGAGAAAAATAGGTAAATAAATTGAGAAAAAACAGGTAAATAAATAGAGAAAAAATAGGTAAATAAATGGAGAAGAAAGGAGGTAAATAAATACAGAAAAAATAGGTAAATAAAATCGGATATTGAAAAACCGATATTGGATAACCGATATTCAAACCGATATTAGAACCGATATTGAAAAACCAATATTGAAAAACCGATATTGAAACCGATATTAGAACCGATATTGAAAAACCGATATTGAAAAACCGATATTGTAAAACCGATATTGAAAACCGATATTGAAAAACCAATATTGAAAAACCGATATTGAAAAACTGATATCGAAAAACTGATATTGCAAAACCGATATTGAAAAACCGATACTGAAACCGAAATTAGAACCGATATTGAAAAACCGATATTGAAAAACTGATATTTGAAAACCGATAATGAAAAACCGATATTGAAACCGATATTAGAACCGATATTGAAAAACCGATGTTGAAAAACTGATATCGAAAAACTGATATTGCAAAACCGATATTGAAACAGCGATATTGAAAAACCGATACTGAAACCGATATTGAAAAACCGATATTGAAAAACTGATATTTGAAAACCGATATTGAAAAACCGATATTGCAAAACCGATATTGAAAAACCGATATTGAAAAACTGATATTTGAAAACCGATATTGAAAAACCGATATTGAAACCGATATTAGAACCGATATTGAAACCGATATTAGAACCGATATTGAAAAACCGATATTGAAAAACTGATATCGAAAAACCGATATCGAAAAACTGATATTGCAAAACTGATATTGCAAAACCGATATTGAAAAACCGATATTGAAAAACCGATATTGAAAAACCGATATTGAAAAACCGATATTGAAAAACCGATATTGAAAAACCGATATTGAAAAACCGATATTGAAAAACCGATATTGAAACACCGATATTGAAAAACCGATATTGAAAAACTGATATTGAAACCGATATTAGAACCGATATTGAAAAACCGATATTGAAAAACCGATATTGAAAAACCGATATTGAAAACCGATATTGAAAAACCAATATTGAAAAACCGATATTGAAAAACTGATATCGAAAAACTGATATTGCAAAACCGATATTGAAAAACGAATATTGAAACCGATATTAGAACCGATATTGAAAAACCGATATTGAAAAACCGATATTGAAAAACCGATATTGAAAAACCGATATTGAAAAACCGATATTGAAAAACTGATATTTGAAAACCGATAATGAAAATCCGATATTGAAACCGATATTAGAACCGATATTGAAAAACCGATGTTGAAAAACTGATATCGAAAAACTGATATTGCAAAACCGATATTGAAACAGCGATATTGAAAAACCGATACTGAAACCGATATTGAAAAACCGATATTGAAAAACTGATATTTGAAAACCGATATTGAAAAACCGATACTGAAACCGATATTGAAAAACCGATATTGAAAAACTGATATTTGAAAACCGTTATTGAAAAACCGATATTGCAAAACCGATATTGAAAAACCGATATTGAAAAACTGATATTTGAAAACCGATATTGAAAAACCGATATTGAAACCGATATTAGAACCGATATTGAAACCGATATTAGAACCGATATTGAAAAACCGATATTGAAAAACTGATATCGAAAAACCGATATCGAAAAACTGATATTGCAAAACTGATATTGCAAAACCGATATTGAAAAACCGATATTGAAAAACCAATATTGAAAAACCGATATTGAAAAACGGATATCGAAAAACTGATATTGCAAAACCGATATTGAAAAACCGATATTGAAAAACTGATATTTGAAAACCGATATTGAAAAACCGATATTGAAACCGATATTAGAACCGATATTGAAACCGATATTGTAAAACCGATACTGAAACCGATATTAGAACCGATATTGAAAAACCGATATCGAAAAACTGATATTGCAAAACCGATATTGAAAAACCGATATTGAAAAACTGATATTTGAAAACCGATATTGAAAAACCGATATTGAAACCGATATTAGAACCGATATTGAAACCGATATTGTAAATCCGATACTGAAACCGATATTAGAACCGATATTGAAAAACCAATATTGAAAAACCGATATTGAAAAACGGATATCGAAAAACTGATATTGCAAAACCGATATTGAAAAACCGATATTGAAAAACTGATATTTGAAAACCGATATTGAAAAACCGATATTGAAACCGATATTAGAACCGATATTGAAACCGATATTGTAAAACCGATACTGAAACCGATATTAGAACCGATATTGAAAAACCGATATTGAAAAACCGATATTGAAAATCCGATATTGAAAAACCGATATTGAAAAACCGATATTGAAAATCCGATATTGAAAAACCGATATTGAAAAACTGATAACGAAAAACTGATATTGCAAAACCGATATTGAAACCGATATTAGAACCGATATTGAAAAACCGATATTGAAAAACCGATATTGTAAAACCGATATTGAAAACCGATATTGAAAAACCAATATTGAAAAACCGATATTGAAAAACTGATATCGAAAAACTGATATTGCAAAACCGATATTGAAAAACCGATACTGAAACCGAAATTAGAACCGATATTGAAAAACTGATATTTGAAAACCGATAATGAAAAACCGATATTGAAACCGATATTAGAACCGATATTGAAAAACCGATGTTGAAAAACTGATATCGAAAAACTGATATTGCAAAACTGATATTGAAACAGCGATATTGAAAAACCGATACTGAAACCGATATTGAAAAACCGATATTGAAAAACTGATATTTGAAAACCGATATTGAAAAACCGATATTGAAAAACCGATATTGAAAAACTGATATCGAAAAACTGATATTGCAAAACCGATATTGAAAAACCGATACTGAAACCGAAATTAGAACCGATATTAGAACCGATATTGAAAAACCGATATTGAAAAACTGATATCGAAAAACCGATATCGAAAAACTGATATTGCAAAACTGATATTGCAAAACCGATATTGAAAAACCGATATTGAAAAACCGATATTGAAAAACCAATATTGAAAAACCGATATTGAAAAACGGATATCGAAAAACTGATATTGCAAAACCGATATTGAAAAACCGATATTGAAAAACTGATATTTGAAAACCGATATTGAAAAACCGATATTGAAACCGATATTAGAACCGATATTGAAACCGATATTACAACCGATATTGAAACCGATATTAGAACCGATATTGAAAAACCGATATTGAAAAACCGATATTGTAAAACCGATATTGAAAACCGATATTGAAAAACCAATATTGAAAAACCGATATTGAAAAACTGATATCGAAAAACTGATATTGCAAAACCGATATTGAAAAACCGATACTGAAACCGAAATTAGAACCGATATTAGAACCGATATTGAAAAACCGATATTGAAAAACTGATATCGAAAAACCGATATCGAAAAACTGATATTGCAAAACTGATATTGCAAAACCAATATTGAAAAACCGATATTGAAAAACCGATATTGAAAAACCAATATTGAGAAACCGATATTGAAAAACGGATATCGAAAAACTGATATTGCAAAACCGATATTGAAAAACCGATATTGAAAAACTGATATTTGAAAACCGATATTGAAAAACCGATATTGAAACCGATATTAGAACCGATATTGAAACCGATATTAGAACCGATATTGAAAAACCGATATTGAAAAACCGATATTGTAAAACCGATATTGAAAACCGATATTGAAAACCGATATTGAAAAACCAATATTGAAAAACCGATATTGAAAAACTGATATCGAAAAACTGATATTGCAAAACCGATATTGAAAAACCGATACTGAAACCGAAATTAGAACCGATATTGAAAAACCGATATTGAAAAACTGATATTTGAAAACCGATAATGAAAAACCGATATTGAAACCGATATTAGAACCGATATTGAAAAACCGATGTTGAAAAACTGATATCGAAAAACTGATATTGCAAAACCGATATTGAAACAGCGATATTGAAAAACCGATACTGAAACCGATATTGAAAAACCGATATTGAAAAACTGATATTTGAAAACCGATATTGAAAAACCGATATTGAAAAACCGATATTGAAAAACTGATATAGAAAAACTGATATTGCAAAACCGATATTGAAAAACCGATACTGAAACCGAAATTAGAACCGATATTAGAACCGATATTGAAAAACCGATATTGAAAAACTGATATCGAAAAACCGATATCGAAAAACTGATATTGCAAAACTGATATTGCAAAACTGATATTGAAAAACCGATATTGAAAAACCGATATTGAAAAACCAATATTGAAAAACCGATATTGAAAAACGGATATCGAAAAACTGATATTGCAAAACCGATATTGAAAAACCGATATTGAAACCGATATTAGAACCGATATTGAAAACGATATTAGAACCGATATTGAAAAACCGATATTGAAAAACCGATATTGAAAAACCGATATTGTAAAACCGATATTGAAAACCGATATTGAAAAACCAATATTGAAAAACCGATATTGAAAAACTGATATCGAAAAACGGATATCGAAAAACTGATATTGCAAAACCGATATTGAAAAACCGATATTGAAAAACTGATATTTGAAAACCGTTATTGAAAAACCGATATTGAAACCGATATTAGAACCGATATTGAAACCGATATTAGAACCGATATTGAAAAACCGATATTGAAAAACCGATATTGTAAAACCGATATTGAAAACCGATATTGAAAAACCAATATTGAAAAACCGATATTGAAAAACTGATATCGAAAAACTGATATTGCAAAACCGATATTGAAAAACCGATACTGAAACCGAAATTAGAACCGATATTGAAAAACCGATATTGAAAAACTGATATTTGAAAACCGATAATGAAAAACCGATATTGAAACCGATATTAGAACCGATATTGAAAAACCGATGTTGAAAAACTGATATCGAAAAACTGATATTGCAAAACCGATATTGAAACAGCGATATTGAAAAACCGATACTGAAACCGATATTGAAAAACCGATATTGAAAAACTGATATTTGAAAACCGATATTGAAAAACCGATATTGAAAAACCGATATTGAAAAACTGATATCGAAAAACTGATATTGCAAAACCGATATTGAAAAACCGATACTGAAACCGAAATTAGAACCGATATTAGAACCGATATTGAAAAACCGATATTGAAAAACTGATATCGAAAAACCGATATCGAAAAACTGATATTGCAAAACTGATATTGCAAAACCGATATTGAAAAACCGATATTGAAAAACCGATATTGAAAAACCAATATTGAAAAACCGATATTGAAAAACCAATATTGAAAAACCGATATTGAAAAACTGATATCGAAAAACTGATACTGAAACCGAAATTAGAACCGATATTGAAAAACCGATATTGAAAAACTGATATTTGAAAACCGATAATGAAAAACCGATATTGAAACCGATATTAGAACCGATATTGAAAAACCGATGTTGAAAAACTGATATCGAAAAACCAATATTGAAAAACCGATATTGAAAAACGGATATCGAAAAACTGATATTGCAAAACCGATATTGAAAAACCGATATTGAAAAACTGATATTTGAAAACCGATATTGAAAAACCGATATTGAAACCGATATTAGAACCGATATTGAAACCGATATTAGAACCGATATTGAAAAACCGATATTGAAAAACCGATATTGTAAAACCGATATTGAAATCCGATATTGAAAAACCAATATTGAAAAACCGATATTGAAAAACTGATATCGAAAAACTGATATTGCAAAACCGATATTGAAAAACCGATACTGAAACCGAAATTAGAACCGATATTGAAAAACCGATATTGAAAAACTGATATTTGAAAACCGATAATGAAAAACCGATATTGAAACCGATATTAGAACCGATATTGAAAAACCGATGTTGAAAAACTGATATCGAAAAACTGATATTGCAAAACCGATATTGAAACAGCGATATTGAAAAACCGATACTGAAACCGATATTGAAAAACCGATATTGAAAAACTGATATTTGAAAACCGATATTGAAAAACCGATATTGCAAAACCGATATTGAAAAACCGATATTGAAAAACTGATATTTGAAAACCGATATTGAAAAACCGATATTGAAACCGATATTAGAACCGATATTGAAACCGATATTAGAACCGATATTGAAAAACCGATATTGAAAAACTGATATCGAAAAACCGATATCGAAAAACTGATATTGCAAAACTGATATTGCAAAACCGATATTGAAAAACCGATATTGAAAAACCGATATTGAAAAACCGATATTGAAAAACCGATATTGAAAAACCGATATTGAAAAACCGATATTGAAAAACCGATATTGAAAAACCGATATTGAAACACCGATATTGAAAAACCGATATTGAAAAACTGATATTGAAACCGATATTAGAACCGATATTGAAAAACCGATATTGAAAAACCGATATTGAAAAACCGATATTGAAAACCGATATTGAAAAACCAATATTGAAAAACCGATATTGAAAAACTGATATCGAAAAACTGATATTGCAAAACCGATATTGAAAAACGAATATTGAAACCGATATTAGAACCGATATTGAAAAACCGATATTGAAAAACCGATATTGAAAAACCGATATTGAAAAACCGATATTGAAAAACTGATATTTGAAAACCGATAATGAAAAACCGATATTGAAACCGATATTAGAACCGATATTGAAAAACCGATGTTGAAAAACTGATATCGAAAAACTGATATTGCAAAACCGATATTGAAACAGCGATATTGAAAAACCGATACTGAAACCGATATTGAAAAACCGATATTGAAAAACTGATATTTGAAAACCGATATTGAAAAACCGATACTGAAACCGATATTGAAAAACCGATATTGAAAAACTGATATTTGAAAACCGTTATTGAAAAACCGATATTGCAAAACCGATATTGAAAAACCGATATTGAAAAACTGATATTTGAAAACCGATATTGAAAAACCGATATTGAAACCGATATTAGAACCGATATTGAAACCGATATTAGAACCGATATTGAAAAACCGATATTGAAAAACTGATATCGAAAAACCGATATCGAAAAACTGATATTGCAAAACTGATATTGCAAAACCGATATTGAAAAACCGATATTGAAAAACCAATATTGAAAAACCGATATTGAAAAACGGATATCGAAAAACTGATATTGCAAAACCGATATTGAAAAACCGATATTGAAAAACTGATATTTGAAAACCGATATTGAAAAACCGATATTGAAACCGATATTAGAACCGATATTGAAACCGATATTGTAAAACCGATACTGAAACCGATAGTAGAACCGATATTGAAAAACCGATATCGAAAAACTGATATTGCAAAACCGATATTGAAAAACCGATATTGAAAAACTGATATTTGAAAACCGATATTGAAAAACCGATATTGAAACCGATATTAGAACCGATATTGAAACCGATATTGTAAAACCGATACTGAAACCGATATTAGAACCGATATTGAAAAACCAATATTGAAAAACCGATATTGAAAAACGGATATCGAAAAACTGATATTGCAAAACCGATATTGAAAAACCGATATTGAAAAACTGATATTTGAAAACCTATATTGAAAAACCGATATTGAAACCGATATTAGAACCGATATTGAAACCGATATTGTAAAACCGATACTGAAACCGATATTAGAACCGATATTGAAAAACCGATATTGAAAAACCGATATTGAAAATCCGATATTGAAAAACCGATATTGAAAAACCGATATTGAAAATCCGATATTGAAAAACCGATATTGAAAAACTGATAACGAAAAACCGATATTGAAAAACCGATATTGAAACCGATATTAGAACCGATATTAGAACCGATATTGAAAAACCGATATTGAAAAACTGATATCGAAAAACCGATATCGAAAAACTGATATTGCAAAACTGATATTGCAAAACCAATATTGAAAAACCGATATTGAAAAACCGATATTGAAAAACCAATATTGAGAAACCGATATTGAAAAACGGATATCGAAAAACTGATATTGCAAAACCGATATTGAAAAACCGATATTGAAAAACTGATATTTGAAAACCGATATTGAAAAACTGATATTGAAACCGATATTAGAACCGATATTGAAACCGATATTAGAACCGATATTGAAAAACCGATATTGAAAAACCGATATTGTAAAACCGATATTGAAAACCGATATTGAAAACCGATATTGAAAAACCAATATTGAAAAACCGATATTGAAAAACTGATATCGAAAAACTGATATTGCAAAACCGATATTGAAAAACCGATACTGAAACCGAAATTAGAACCGATATTGAAAAACCGATATTGAAAAACTGATATTTGAAAACCGATAATGAAAAACCGATATTGAAACCGATATTAGAACCGATATTGAAAAACCGATGTTGAAAAACTGATATCGAAAAACTGATATTGCAAAACCGATATTGAAACAGCGATATTGAAAAACCGATACTGAAACCGATATTGAAAAACCGATATTGAAAAACTGATATTTGAAAACCGATATTGAAAAACCGATATTGAAAAACCGATATTGAAAAACTGATATAGAAAAACTGATATTGCAAAACCGATATTGAAAAACCGATACTGAAACCGAAATTAGAACCGATATTAGAACCGATATTGAAAAACCGATATTGAAAAACTGATATCGAAAAACCGATATCGAAAAACTGATATTGCAAAACTGATATTGCAAAACCGATATTGAAAAACCGATATTGAAAAACCGATATTGAAAAACCAATATTGAAAAACCGATATTGAAAAACGGATATCGAAAAACTGATATTGCAAAACCGATATTGAAAAACCGATATTGAAACCGATATTAGAACCGATATTGAAAACGATATTAGAACCGATATTGAAAAACCGATATTGAAAAACCGATATTGAAAAACCGATATTGTAAAACCGATATTGAAAACCGATATTGAAAAACCAATATTGAAAAACCGATATTGAAAAACTGATATCGAAAAACGGATATCGAAAAACTGATATTGCAAAACCGATATTGAAAAACCGATATTGAAAAACTGATATTTGAAAACCGTTATTGAAAAACCGATATTGAAACCGATATTAGAACCGATATTGAAACCGATATTAGAACCGATATTGAAAAACCGATATTGAAAAACCGATATTGTAAAACCGATATTGAAAACCGATATTGAAAAACCAATATTGAAAAACCGATATTGAAAAACTGATATCGAAAAACTGATATTGCAAAACCGATATTGAAAAACCGATACTGAAACCGATATTAGAACCGATATTGAAAAACCGATATTGAAAAACCGATATTGAAAAACCGATATTGAAAATCCGATATTGAAAAACTGATATTTGAAAACCGATAATGAAAAACCGATATTGAAACCGATATTAGAACCGATATTGAAAAACCGATGTTGAAAAACTGATATCGAAAAACTGATATTGCAAAACCGATATTCAAACAGCGATATTGAAAAACCGATACTGAAACTGATATTGAAAAACCGATATTGAAAAACTGATATTTGAAAACCGATATTGAAAAACCGATATTGCAAAACCGATATTGAAAAACCGATATTGAAAAACTGATATTTGGAAACCGATATTGAAAAACCGATATTGAAACCGATATTAGAACCGATATTGAAACCGATATTAGAACCGATATTGAAAAAGCGATATTGAAAAACTGATATCGAAAAACCGATATCGAAAAACTGATAGTGCAAAACTGATATTGCAAAACCGATATTGAAAAACCGATATTGAAAAACCGATATTGAAAAACCGATATTGAAAAACCGATATTGAAAAACCGATATTGAAAAACCGATATTGAAAAACCGATATTGAAAAACCGATATTGAAAAACCGATATTGAAAACCGATATTGAAAAACCAATATTGAAAAACCGATATTGAAAAACTGATATCGAAAAACTGATATTGCAAAACCGATATTGAAAAACGAATATTGAAACCGATATTAGAACCGATATTGAAAAACCGATATTGAAAAACCGATATTGAAAAACCGATATTGAAAAACCGATATTGAAAAACTGATATTTGAAAACCGATAATGAAAAACCGATATTGAAACCGATATTAGAACCGATATTGAAAAACCGATGTTGAAAAACTGATATCGAAAAACTGATATTGCAAAACCGATATTGAAACAGCGATATTGAAAAACCGATACTGAAACCGATATTGAAAAACCGATATTGAAAAACTGATATTTGAAAACCGATATTGAAAAACCGATACTGAAACCGATATTGAAAAACCGATATTGAAAAACTGATATTTGAAAACCGATATTGAAAAACCGATATTGCAAAACCGATATTGAAAAACCGATATTGAAAAACTGATATTTGAAAACTGATATTGAAAAACCGATATTGAAACCGATATTAGATCCGATATTGAAACCGATATTAGAACCGATATTGAAAAACCGATATTGAAAAACTGATATCGAAAAACCGATATCGAAAAACTGATATTGCAAAACTGATATTGCAAAACCGATATTGAAAAACCGATATTGAAAAACCGATATTGAAAAACCAATATTGAAAAACCGATATTGAAAAACGGATATCGAAAAACTGATATTGCAAAACCGATATTGAAAAACCGATATTGAAAAACTGATATTTGAAAACCGATATTGAAAAACCGATATTGAAATCGATATTAGAACCGATATTGAAACCTCTATTGTAAAACCGATACTGAAACCGATATTAGAACCGATATTGAAAAACCGATATTGAAAAGCCGATATTGAAAAACCGATATTGAAAATCCGATATTGAAAAACCGATATTGAAAAACTGATAACGAAAAACTGATATTGCAAAACCGATATTGAAACCGATATTAGAAGCGATATTGAAAAAACGATATTGAAACCGATATTAGAACCGATATTGAAACCGATATTAGAACCGATATTGAAAAACCGATATTGAAAAACCGATATTGAAAAACCGATATTGAAAAACCGATATTGAAAAACCGATATTGAAAAACCGATATTGAAAAACCGATATTGAAAAACCGATATTGAAAAACCGATATTGAAAAACCGATATTGAAAAACTGATATTGAAACCGATATTAGAACCGATATTGAAAAACCGATATTGAAAAACCGATATTGAAAAACCGATATTGAGAAACCGATATTGAAAACCGATATTGAAAAACCAATATTGAAAAACCGATATTGAAAAACTGATATCGAAAAACTGATATTACAAAACCGATATTGAAAAACGAATATTGAAACCGATATTAGAACCGATATTGAAAAACCGATATTGAAAAACCGATATTGAAAAACCGATATTGAAAAACCGATATTGAAAAACCGATATTGAAAAACCGATATTGAAAAACTGATATTTGAAAACCGATAATGAAAAACCGATATTGAAACCGATATTAGAACCGATATTGAAAAACCGATATTGAAAAACCGATATTGAAAAACCAATATTGAAAAACCGATATTGAAAAACCGATATTGAAAAACTGATATTTGAAAACCGATATTGAAAAACCAATATTGAAAAACCGATATTGAAAAACTGATATCGAAAAACTGATATTGCAAAACCGATATTGAAAAACCGATACTGAAACCGATATTAGAACCGATATTGAAAAACCGATATTGAAAAACCGATATTGAAAAACCGATATTGAAAATCCGATATTGAAAAACCGATATTGAAAAACTGATATCGAAAAACTGATATTGCAAAACCGATATTGAAACCGATATTAGAAGCGATATTGAAAAAACGATATTGAAACCGATATTAGAACCGATATTGAAACCGATATTAGAACCGATATTGAAAAACCGATATTGAAAAACCGATATTGAAAAACCGATATTGAAAAACCGATATTGAAAAACCGATATTGAAAAACCGATATTGAAAAACCGATATTGAAAAACTGATATTGAAACCGATATTAGAACCGATATTGAAAAACCGATATTGAAAAACCGATATTGAAAAACCGATATTGAAAAACCGATATTGAGAAACCGATATTGAAAACCGATATTGAAAAACCAATATTGAAAAACCGATATTGAAAAACTGATATCGAAAAACTGATATTGCAAAACCGATATTGAAACAGCGATATTGAAAAACCGATACTGAAACCGATATTAGAACCGATATTGAAAAACCGATATTGAAAAACCGATATTGAAAAACCGATATTGAAAAACCGATATTGAAAAACCGATATTGAAAAACTGATATTTGAAAACCGATATTGAAAAACCGATATTGAAACCGATATTAGAACCGATATTGAAAAACCGATATTGAAAAACCGATATTGAAAAACCAATATTGAAAAACCGATATTGAAAAACGGATATCGAAAAACTGATATTGCAAAACCGATATTGAAAAACCGATATTGAAAAACCGATATTGAAAAACCAATATTGAAAAACCGATATTGAAAAACCGATATTGAAAAACCGATATTGAAAAACCGATATTGAAAAACCGATATTGAAAAACCGATATTGAAAAACCGATATTGAAAAACTGATATTTGAAAACCGATATTGAAAAACCGATATTGAAACCGATATTAGAACCGATATTGAAAAACCGATATTGAAAAACCAATATTGAAAAACCGATATTGAAAAACGGATATCGAAAAACTGATATTGCAAAACCGATATTGAAAAACCGATATTGAAAAACCGATATGGAAAAACCAATATTGAAAAACCGATATTGAAAAACGGATATCGAAAAACTGATATTGAAAAACCGATATTGAAAAACCGATATTGGAAAACTGATATTTGAAAACCGATATTGAAAAACCGATATTGAAACCGATATTAGAACCGATATTGAAAAACCGATATTGAAAAACCGATATTGAAAAACCAATATTGAAAAACCGATATTGAAAAACGGATATCGAATAACTGATATTGCAAAACCGATATTGAAAAACCGATATTGAAAAACCGATATTGAAAAACCAATATTGAAAAACCGATATTGAAAAACGGATATCGAAAAACTGATATTGCAAAACCGATATTGAAAAACCGATATTGAAAAACTGATATTTGAAAACCGATATTGAAAAACTGATATTTGAAAACCGATATTGAAAAACCGATATTGAAACCGATATTAGAACCGATATTGAAACCGATATTAGAACCGATATTGAAAAACCGATATTGAGAAACCGATATTGAAAAACCGATATTGAAAAACCGATATTGAAAAACTGATATTTGAAAACCGATATTGAAAAACCGATATTGAAACCGATATTAGAACCGATATTGAAAAACCGATATTGAAAAACCGATATTGAAAAACCAATATTGAAAAACCGATATTGAAAAACGGATATCGAAAAACTGATATTGCAAAACCGATATTGAAAAACCGATATTGAAAAACCGATATTGAAAAACCAATATTGAAAAACCGATATTGAAAAACCGATATTGAAAAACCGATATTGAAAAACCGATATTGAAAAACCGATATTGAAAAACCGATATTGAAAAACCGATATTGAAAAACTGATATTTGAAAACCGATATTGAAAAACCGATATTGAAACCGATATTAGAACCGATATTGAAAAACCGATATTGAAAAACCGATATTGAAAAACCAATATTGAAAAACCGATATTGAAAAACGGATATCGAAAAACTGATATTGCAAAACCGATATTGAAAAACCGATATTGAAAAACCGATATTGAAAAACCAATATTGAAAAACCGATATTGAAAAACGGATATCGAAAAACTGATATTGCAAAACCGATATTGAAAAACCGATATTGAAAAACTGATATTTGAAAACCGATATTGAAAAACCGATATTGAAACCGATATTAGAACCGATATTGAAACCGATATTAGAACCGATATTGAAAAACCGATATTGAAAAACCGATATTGAAAAACCGATATTGAAAAACCGATATTGGAAAACTGATATTTGAAAACCGATATTGAAAAACCGATATTGAAACCGATATTAGAACCGATATTGAAAAACCGATATTGAAAAACCGATATTGAAAAACCAATATTGAAAAACCGATATTGAAAAACGGATATCGAAAAACTGATATTGCAAAACCGATATTGAAAAACCGATATTGAAAAACCGATATTGAAAAACCAATATTGAAAAACCGATATTGAAAAACGGATATCGAAAAACTGATATTGCAAAACCGATATTGAAAAACCGATATTGAAAAACTGATATTTGAAAACCGATATTGAAAAACCGATATTGAAACCGATATTAGAACCGATATTGAAACCGATATTGAAAAACCGATATTGAAAAACCGATATTGAAAAACCGATATTGAAAAACCGATATTGAAAATCCGATATTGAAAAACCGATATTGAAAAACTGATAACGAAAAACTGATATTGCAAAACCGATATTGAAACCGATATTAGAAGCGATATTGAAAAAACGATATTGAAACCGATATTAGAACCGATATTGAAACCGATATTAGAACCGATATTGAAAAACCGATATTGAAAAACCGATATTGAAAAACCGATATTGAAAAACCGATATTGAAAATCCGATATTGAAAAACCGATATTGAAAAACTGATATTTGAAAACCGATATTGAAAAACCGATATTGAAACCGATATTAGATCCGATATTGAAACCGATATTAGAACCGATATTGAAAAACCGATATTGAAAAACTGATATCGAAAAACCGATATCGAAAAACTGATATTGCAAAACTGATATTGCAAAACCGATATTGAAAAACCGATATTGAAAAACCGATATTGAAAAACCAATATTGAAAAACCGATATTGAAAAACGGATATCGAAAAACTGATATTGCAAAACCGATATTGAAAAACCGATATTGAAAAACTGATATTTGAAAACCGATATTGAAAAACCGATATTGAAATCGATATTAGAACCGATAATGAAAAACCGATATTGAAACCGATATTAGAACCGATATTGAAAAACCGATGTTGAAAAACTGATATCGAAAAACTGATATTGCAAAACCGATATTGAAACAGCGATATTGAAAAACCGATACTGAAACCGATATTGAAAAACCGATATTGAAAAACTGATATTTGAAAACCGATATTGAAAAACCGATACTGAAACCGATATTGAAAAACCGATATTGAAAAACTGATATTTGAAAACCGATATTGAAAAACCGATATTGCAAAACTGATATTGCAAAACCGATATTGAAAAACCGATATTGAAAAACCGATATTGAAAAACCAATATTGAAAAACCGATATTGAAAAACGGATATCGAAAAACTGATATTGCAAAACCGATATTGAAAAACCGATATTGAAAAACTGATATTTGAAAACCGATATTGAAAAACCGATATTGAAATCGATATTAGAATCGATATTGAAACCGATATTGTAAAACCGATACTGAAACCGATATTAGAACCGATATTGAAAAACCGATATTGAAAAACCGATATTGAAAAACCGATATTGAAAATCCGATATTGAAAAACCGATATTGAAAAACTGATAACGAAAAACTGATATTGCAAAACCGATATTGAAACCGATATTAGAAGCGATATTGAAAAAACGATATTGAAACCGATATTAGAACCGATATTGAAACCGATATTAGAACCGATATTGAAAAACCGATATTGAAAAACCGATATTGAAAAACCGATATTGAAAAACCGATATTGAAAAACCGATATTGAAAAACCGATATTGAAAAACCGATATTGAAAAACCGATATTGAAAAACTGATATTGAAACCGATATTAGAACCGATATTGAAAAACCGATATTGAAAAACCGATATTGAAAAACCGATATTGAGAAACCGATATTGAAAAACCGATATTGAAAAACTGATATTTGAAAACCGATATTGAAAAACCAATATTGAAAAACCGATATTGAAAAACTGATATCGAAAAACTGATATTGCAAAACCGATATTGAAAAACCGATACTGAAACCGATATTAGAACCGATATTGAAAAACCGATATTGAAAAACCGATATTGAAAAACCGATATTGAAAATCCGATATTGAAAAACCGATATTGAAAAACTGATATCGAAAAACTGATATTGCAAAACCGATATTGAAACCGATATTAGAAGCGATATTGAAAAAACGATATTGAAACCGATATTAGAACCGATATTGAAACCGATATTAGAACCGATATTGAAAAACCGATATTGAAAAACCGATATTGAAAAACCGATATTGAAAAACCGATATTGAAAAACCGATATTGAAAAACCGATATTGTAAAACCGATATTGAAAAACTGATATTGAAACCGATATTAGAACCGATATTGAAAAACCGATATTGAAAAACCGATATTGAAAAACCGATATTGAAAAACCGATATTGAGAAACCGATATTGAAAACCGATATTGAAAAACCAATATTGAAAAACCGATATTGAAAAACTGATATCGAAAAACTGATATTGCAAAACCGATATTGAAACAGCGATATTGAAAAACCGATACTGAAACCGATATTAGAACCGATATTGAAAAACCGATATTGAAAAACCGATATTGAAAAACCGATATTGAAAAACCGATATTGAAAAACCGATATTGAAAAACCGATATTGAAAAACCGATATTGAAAAACTGATATTTGAAAACCGATATTGAAAAACCGATATTGAAACCGATATTAGAACCGATATTGAAAAACCGATATTGAAAAACCGATATTGAAAAACCAATATTGAAAAACCGATATTGAAAAACGGATATCGAAAAACTGATATTGCAAAACCGATATTGAAAAACCGATATTGAAAAACCGATATTGAAAAACCGATATTGAAAATCCGATATTGAAAAACCGATATTGAAAAACTGATAACGAAAAACTGATATTGCAAAACCGATATTGAAACCGATATTAGAAGCGATATTGAAAAAACGATATTGAAACCGATATTAGAACCGATATTGAAACCGATATTAGAACCGATATTGAAAAACCGATATTGAAAAACCGATATTGAAAAACCGATATTGAAAAACCGATACTGAAACCGATATTAGAACCGATATTGAAAAACCGATATTGAAAAACCGATATTGAAAAACCGATATTGAAAATCCGATATTGAAAAACCGATATTGAAAAACTGATATTTGAAAACCGATATTGAAAAACCGATATTGAAACCGATATTAGATCCGATATTGAAACCGATATTAGAACCGATATTGAAAAACCGATATTGAAAAACTGATATCGAAAAACCGATATCGAAAAACTGATATTGCAAAACTGATATTGCAAAACCGATATTGAAAAACCGATATTGAAAAACCGATATTGAAAAACCAATATTGAAAAACCGATATTGAAAAACGGATATCGAAAAACTGATATTGCAAAACCGATATTGAAAAACCGATATTGAAAAACTGATATTTGAAAACCGATATTGAAAAACCGATATTGAAATCGATATTAGAACCGATAATGAAAAACCGATATTGAAACCGATATTAGAACCGATATTGAAAAACCGATGTTGAAAAACTGATATTGAAAAACCGATATTGAAAATCCGATATTGAAAAACCGATATTGAAAAACTGATAACGAAAAACTGATATTGCAAAACCGATATTGAAACCGATATTAGAAGCGATATTGAAAAAACGATATTGAAACCGATATTAGAACCGATATTGAAACCGATATTAGAACCGATATTGAAAAACCGATATTGAAAAACCGATATTGCAAAACCGATATTGAAAAACCGATATTGAAAAACCGATATTGAAAAACCAATATTGAAAAACCGATATTGAAAAACGGATATCGAAAAACTGATATTGCAAAACCGATATTGAAAAACCGATATTGAAAAACTGATATTTGAAAACCGATATTGAAAAACCGATATTGAAATCGATATTAGAATCGATATTGAAACCGATATTGTAAAACCGATACTGAAACCGATATTAGAACCGATATTGAAAAACCGATATTGAAAAACCGATATTGAAAAACCGATATTGAAAATCCGATATTGAAAAACCGATATTGAAAAACTGATAACGAAAAACTGATATTGCAAAACCGATATTGAAACCGATATTAGAAGCGATATTGAAAAAACGATATTGAAACCGATATTAGAACCGATATTGAAACCGATATTAGAACCGATATTGAAAAACCGATATTGAAAAACCGATATTGAAAAACCGATATTGAAAAACCGATATTGAAAAACCGATATTGAAAAACCGATATTGAAAAACCGATATTGAAAAACCGATATTGAAAAACTGATATTGAAACCGATATTAGAACCGATATTGAAAAACCGATATTGAAAAACCGATATTGAAAAACCGATATTGAGAAACCGATATTGAAAAACCGATATTGAAAAACTGATATTTGAAAACCGATATTGAAAAACCAATATTGAAAAACCGATATTGAAAAACTGATATCGAAAAACTGATATTGCAAAACCGATATTGAAAAACCGATACTGAAACCGATATTAGAACCGATATTGAAAAACCGATATTGAAAAACCGATATTGAAAAACCGATATTGAAAATCCGATATTGAAAAACCGATATTGAAAAACTGATATCGAAAAACTGATATTGCAAAACCGATATTGAAACCGATATTAGAAGCGATATTGAAAAAACGATATTGAAACCGATATTAGAACCGATATTGAAACCGATATTAGAACCGATATTGAAAAACCGATATTGAAAAACCGATATTGAAAAACCGATATTGAAAAACCGATATTGAAAAACCGATATTGTAAAACCGATATTGAAAAACTGATATTGAAACCGATATTAGAACCGATATTGAAAAACCGATATTGAAAAACCGATATTGAAAAACCGATATTGAAAAACCGATATTGAGAAACCGATATTGAAAACCGATATTGAAAAACCAATATTGAAAAACCGATATTGAAAAACTGATATCGAAAAACTGATATTGCAAAACCGATATTGAAACAGCGATATTGAAAAACCGATACTGAAACCGATATTAGAACCGATATTGAAAAACCGATATTGAAAAACCGATATTGAAAAACCGATATTGAAAAACCGATATTGAAAAACCGATATTGAAAAACCGATATTGAAAAACCGATATTGAAAAACTGATATTTGAAAACCGATATTGAAAAACCGATATTGAAACCGATATTAGAACCGATATTGAAAAACCGATATTGAAAAACCGATATTGAAAAACCAATATTGAAAAACCGATATTGAAAAACGGATATCGAAAAACTGATATTGCAAAACCGATATTGAAAAACCGATATTGAAAAACCGATATTGAAAAACCAATATTGAAAAACCGATATTGAAAAACCGATATTGAAAAACCGATATTGAAAAACCGATATTGAAAAACCGATATTGAAAAACCGATATTGAAAAACCGATATTTGAAAACCGATATTGAAAAACCGATATTGAAACCGATATTAGAACCGATATTGAAAAACCGATATTGAAAAACCGATATTGAAAAACCAATATTGAAAAACCGATATTGAAAAACGGATATCGAAAAACTGATATTGCAAAACCGATATTGAAAAACCGATATTGAAAAACTGATATTTGAAAACCGATATTGAAAAACCGATATTGAAACCGATATTAGAACCGATATTGAAACCGATATTAGAACCGATATTGAAAAACCGATATTGAAAAACCGATATTGAAAAACCGATATTGAAAAACCGATATTGGAAAACTGATATTGAAAAACCGATATTGAAAAACCGATATTGAAAAACCGATATTGAAAAACCGATATTGAAAAACTGATATTTGAAAACCGATATTGAAAAACCGATATTGAAACCGATATTAGAACCGATATTGAAAAACCGATATTGAAAAACCGATATTGAAAAACCGATATTGAAAAACCGATATTGAAAAACCGATATTGAAAAACTGATATTTGAAAACCGATATTGAAAAACCGATATTGAAACCGATATTAGAACCGATATTGAAAAACCGATATTGAAAAACCGATATTGAAAAACCAATATTGAAAAACCGATATTGAAAAACGGATATCGAAAAACTGATATTGCAAAACCGATATTGAAAAACCGATATTGAAAAACCGATATTGAAAAACCAATATTGAAAAACCGATATTGAAAAACCGATATTGAAAAACCGATATTGAAAAACCGATATTGAAAAACCGATATTGAAAAACCGATATTGAAAAACCGATATTGAAAAACCGATATTTGAAAACCGATATTGAAAAACCGATATTGAAACCGATATTAGAACCGATATTGAAAAACCGATATTGAAAAACCGATATTGAAAAACCAATATTGAAAAACCGATATTGAAAAACGGATATCGAAAAACTGATATTGCAAAACCGATATTGAAAAACCGATATTGAAAAACCGATATTGAAAAACCAATATTGAAAAACCGATATTGAAAAACGGATATCGAAAAACTGATATTGCAAAACCGATATTGAAAAACCGATATTGAAAAACTGATATTTGAAAACCGATATTGAAAAACCGATATTGAAACCGATATTAGAACCGATATTGAAACCGATATTAGAACCGATATTGAAAAACCGATATTGAAAAACCGATATTGAAAAACCGATATTGAAAAACCGATATTGGAAAACTGATATTTGAAAACCGATATTGAAAAACCGATATTGAAACCGATATTAGAACCGATATTGAAAAACCGATATTGAAAAACCGATATTGAAAAACCAATATTGAAAAACCGATATTGAAAAACGGATATCGAAAAACTGATATTGCAAAACCGATATTGAAAAACCGATATTGAAAAACCGATATTGAAAAACCAATATTGAAAAACCGATATTGAAAAACGGATATCGAAAAACTGATATTGCAAAACCGATATTGAAAAACCGATATTGAAAAACTGATATTTGAAAACCGATATTGAAAAACTGATATTTGAAAACCGATATTGAAAAACCGATATTGAAACCGATATTAGAACCGATATTGAAACCGATATTAGAACCGATATTGAAAAACCGATATTGAAAAACCGATATTGAAAAACCGATATTGAAAAACCGATATTGAAAAACTGATATTTGAAAACCGATATTCAAAAACCGATATTGAAACCGATATTAGAACCGATATTGAAAAACCGATATTGAAAAACCGATATTGAAAAACCAATATTGAAAAACCGATATTGAAAAACGGATATCGAAAAACTGATATTGCAAAACCGATATTGAAAAACCGATATTGAAAAACCGATATTGAAAAACCAATATTGAAAAACCGATATTGAAAAACCGATATTGAAAAACCGATATTGAAAAACTGATATTTGAAAACCGATATTGAAAAACCGATATTGAAACCGATATTAGAACCGATATTGAAACCGATATTAGAACCGATATTGAAAAACCGATATTGAAAAACCGATATTGAAAAACTGATATTTGAAAACCGATATTGAAAAACCGATATTGAAACCGATATTAGAACCGATATTGAAAAACCGATATTGAAAAACCGATATTGAAAAACCAATATTGAAAAACCGATATTGAAAAACGGATATCGAAAAACTGATATTGCAAAACCGATATTGAAAAACCGATATTGAAAAACCGATATTGAAAAACCAATATTGAAAAACCGATATTGAAAAACGGATATCGAAAAACTGATATTGCAAAACCGATATTGAAAAACCGATATTGAAAAACTGATATTTGAAAACCGATATTGAAAAACCGATATTGAAACCGATATTAGAACCGATATTGAAACCGATATTAGAACCGATATTGAAAAACCGATATTGAAAAACCGATATTGAAAAACCGATATTGTAAAACCGATATTGAAAACCGATATTGAAAAACCAATATTGAAAAACCGATATTGAAAAACTGATATCGAAAAACTGATATTGCAAAACCGATATTGAAAAACCGATACTGAAACCGAAATTAGAACCGATATTAGAACCGATATTGAAAAACCGATATTGAAAAACTGATATCGAAAAACCGATATCGAAAAACTGATATTGCAAAACTGATATTGCAAAACCGATATTGAAAAACCGATATTGAAAAACCGATATTGAAAAACCAATATTGAAAAACCGATATTGAAAAACGGATATCGAAAAACTGATATTGCAAAACCGATATTGAAAAACCGATATTGAAAAACTGATATTTGAAAACCGATATTGAAAAACCGATATTGAAACCGATATTAGAACCGATATTGAAACCGATATTAGAACCGATATTGAAAAACCGATGTTGAAAAACTGATATCGAAAAACTGATATTGCAAAACCGATATTGAAACAGCGATATTGAAAAACCGATACTGAAACCGATATTGAAAAACCGATATTGAAAAACTGATATTTGAAAACCGATATTGAAAAACCGATATTGCAAAACCGATATTGAAAAACCGATATTGAAAAACTGATATTTGAAAACCGATATTGAAAAACCGATATTGAAACCGATATTAGAACCGATATTGAGACCGATATTAGAACCGATATTGAAAAACCGATATTGAAAAACTGATATCGAAAAACCGATATCGAAAAACTGATATTGCAAAACTGATATTGCAAAACCGATATTGAAAAACCGATATTGAAAAACCGATATTGAAAAACTGATATTGAAACCGATATTAGAACCGATATTGAAAAACCGATATTGAAAAACCGATATTGAAAAACCGATATTGAAACACCGATATTGAAAAACCGATATTGAAAAACTGATATTGAAACCGATATTAGAACCGATATTGAAAAACCGATAATGAAAAACCGATATTGAAAAACCGATATTGAAAAACCGATATTGAAAACCGATATTGAAAAACCAATATTGAAAAACCGATATTGAAAAACTGATATCGAAAAACTGATATTGCAAAACCGATATTGAAAAACGAATATTGAAACCGATATTGAAAAACCGATATTGAAAAACCGATATTGAAAAACCGATATTGAAAAACTGATATTTGAAAACCGATAATGAAAAACCGATATTGAAACCGATATTAGAACCGATATTGAAAAACCGATGTTGAAAAACTGATATCGAAAAACTGATATTGCAAAACTGATATCGAAAAACTGATATTGCAAAACCGATATTGAAAAACGAATATTGAAACCGATATTAGAACCGATATTGAAAAACCGATATTGAAAAACCGATATTGAAAAACCGATATTGAAAAACCGATATTGAAAAACTGATATTTGAAAACCGATAATGAAAAACCGATATTGAAACCGATATTAGAACCGATATTGAAAAACCGATGTTGAAAAACTGATATCGAAAAACTGATATTGCAAAACCGATATTGAAACAGCGATATTGAAAAACCGATACTGAAACCGATATTGAAAAACCGATATTGAAAAACTGATATTTGAAAACCGATATTGAAAAACCGATACTGAAACCGATATTGAAAAACCGATATTGAAAAACTGATATTTGAAAACCGATATTGAAAAACCGATATTGCAAAACCGATATTGAAAAACCGATATTGAAACCGATATTAGAACCGATATTGAAACCGATATTAGAACCGATATTGAAAAACCGATATTGAAAAACTGATATCGAAAAACCGATATCGAAAAACTGATATTGCAAAACTGATATTGCAAAACCGATATTGAAAAACCGATATTGAAAAACCGATATTGAAAAACCAATATTGAAAAACCGATATTGAAAAACGGATATCGAAAAACTGATATTGCAAAACCGATATTGAAAAACCGATATTGAAAAACTGATATTTGAAAACCGATATTGAAAAACCGATATTGAAACCGATATTAGAACCGATATTGAAACCGATATTGAAAAACCGATATTGAAAAACCAATATTGAAAAACCGATATTGAAAAACCGATATTGAAAAACTGATATTTGAAAACCGATATTGAAAAACCAATATTGAAAAACCGATATTGAAAAACTGATATCGAAAAACTGATATTGCAAAACCGATATTGAAAAACCGATACTGAAACCGATATTAGAACCGATATTGAAAAACCGATATTGAAAAACCGATATTGAAAAACTGATATCGAAAAACTGATATTGCAAAACCGATATTGAAACCGATATTAGAAGCGATATTGAAAAAACGATATTGAAACCGATATTAGAACCGATATTGAAACCGATATTAGAACCGATATTGAAAAACCGATATTGAAAAACCGATATTGAAAAACCGATATTGAAAAACCGATATTGAAAAACCGATATTGAAAAACCGATATTGAAAAACCGATATTGAAAAACCGATATTGAAAAACTGATATTGAAACCGATATTAGAACCGATATTGAAAAACCGATATTGAAAAACCGATATTGAAAAACCGATATTGAAAAACCGATATTGAGAAACCGATATTGAAAACCGATATTGAAAAACCAATATTGAAAAACCGATATTGAAAAACTGATATCGAAAAACTGATATTGCAAAACCGATATTGAAACAGCGATATTGAAAAACCGATACTGAAACCGATATTAGAACCGATATTGAAAAACCGATATTGAAAAACCGATATTGAAAAACCGATATTGAAAAACCGATATTGAAAAACCGATATTGAAAAACCGATATTGAAAAACTGATATTTGAAAACCGATATTGAAAAACCGATATTGAAACCGATATTAGAACCGATATTGAAAAACCGATATTGAAAAACCGATATTGAAAAACCAATATTGAAAAACCGATATTGAAAAACGGATATCGAAAAACTGATATTGCAAAACCGATATTGAAAAACCGATATTGAAAAACCGATATTGAAAAACCAATATTGAAAAACCGATATTGAAAAACCGATATTGAAAAACCGATATTGAAAAACCGATATTGAAAAACCGATATTGAAAAACCGATATTGAAAAACTGATATTTGAAAACCGATATTGAAAAACCGATATTGAAAAACGGATATCGAAAAACTGATATTGCAAAACCGATTTTGAAAAACCGATATTGAAAAACCGATATTGAAAAACCAATATTGAAAAACCGATATTGAAAAACGGATATCGAAAAACTGATATTGCAAAACCGATATTGAAAAACTGATATTTGAAAACCGATATTGAAAAACCGATATTGAAACCGATATTAGAACCGATATTGAAACCGATATTAGAACCGATATTAGAACCGATATTGAAAAACCGATATTGAAAAACCGATATTGAAAAACCAATATTGAAAAACCGATATTGAAAAACGGATATCGAAAAACTGATATTGCAAAACCGATATTGAAAAACCGATATTGAAAAACCGATATTGAAAAACCGATATTGAAAAACCGATATTGAAAAACCGATATTGAAAAACTGATATTTGAAAACCGATATTGAAAAACCGATATTGAAACCGATATTAGAACCGATATTGAAAAACCGATATTGAAAAACCGATATTGAAAAACCAATATTGAAAAACCGATATTGAAAAACGGATATCGAAAAACTGATATTGCAAAACCGATTTTGAAAAACCGATATTGAAAAACCGATATTGAAAAACCAATATTGAAAAACCGATATTGAAAAACGGATATCGAAAAACTGATATTGCAAAACCGATATTGAAAAACCGATATTGAAAAACTGATATTTGAAAACCGATATTGAAAAACCGATATTGAAACCGATATTAGAACCGATATTGAAACCGATATTAGAACCGATATTGAAAAACCGATATTGAAAAACCGATATTGAAAAACCGATATTGAAAAACCGATATTGAAAAACTGATATTTGAAAACCGATATTGAAAAACCGATATTGAAACCGATATTAGAACCGATATTGAAAAACCGATATTGAAAAACCGATATTGAAAAACCAATATTGAAAAACCGATATTGAAAAACGGATATCGAAAAACTGATATTGCAAAACCGATATTGAAAAACCGATATTGAAAAACCGATATTGAAAAACCAATATTGAAAAACCGATATTGAAAAACGGATATCGAAAAACTGATATTGCAAAACCGATATTGAAAAACCGATATTGAAAAACTGATATTTGAAAACCGATATTGAAAAACCGATATTGAATCCGATATTAGAACCGATATTGAAACCGATATTAGAACCGATATTGAAAAACCGATATTGAAAAACCGATATTGAAAAACCGATATTGTAAAACCGATATTGAAAACCGATATTGAAAAACCAATATTGAAAAACCGATATTGAAAAACTGATATCGAAAAACTGATATTGCAAAACCGATATTGAAAAACCGATACTGAAACCGAAATTAGAACCGATATTAGAACCGATATTGAAAAACCGATATTGAAAAACTGATATCGAAAAACCGATATCGAAAAACTGATATTGCAAAACTGATATTGCAAAACCGATATTGAAAAACCGATATTGAAAAACCGATATTGAAAAACCAATATTGAAAAACCGATATTGAAAAACGGATATCGAAAAACTGATATTGCAAAACCGATATTGAAAAACCGATATTGAAAAACCGATATTGTAAAACCGATATTGAAAAACTGATATTGAAACCGATATTAGAACCGATATTGAAAAACCGATATTGAAAAACCGATATTGAAAAACCGATATTGAAAAACCGATATTGAGAAACCGATATTGAAAACCGATATTGAAAAACCAATATTGAAAAACCGATATTGAAAAACTGATATCGAAAAACTGATATTGCAAAACCGATATTGAAACAGCGATATTGAAAAACCGATACTGAAACCGATATTAGAACCGATATTGAAAAACCGATATTGAAAAACCGATATTGAAAAACCGAAATTGAAAAACCGATATTGAAAAACCGATATTGAAAAACCGATATTGAAAAACCGATATTGAAAAACTGATATTTGAAAACCGATATTGAAAAACCGATATTGAAACCGATATTAGAACCGATATTGAAAAACCGATATTGAAAAACCGATATTGAAAAACCAATATTGAAAAACCGATATTGAAAAACGGATATCGAAAAACTGATATTGCAAAACCGATATTGAAAAACCGATATTGAAAAACCGATATTGAAAAACCGATATTGAAAATCCGATATTGAAAAACCGATATTGAAAAACTGATAACGAAAAACTGATATTGCAAAACCGATATTGAAACCGATATTAGAAGCGATATTGAAAAAACGATATTGAAACCGATATTAGAACCGATATTGAAACCGATATTAGAACCGATATTGAAAAACCGATATTGAAAAACCGATATTGAAAAACCGATATTGAAAAACCGATACTGAAACCGATATTAGAACCGATATTGAAAAACCGATATTGAAAAACCGATATTGAAAAACCGATATTGAAAATCCGATATTGAAAAACCGATATTGAAAAACTGATATTTGAAAACCGATATTGAAAAACCGATATTGAAACCGATATTAGATCCGATATTGAAACCGATATTAGAACCGATATTGAAAAACCGATATTGAAAAACTGATATCGAAAAACCGATATCGAAAAACTGATATTGCAAAACTGATATTGCAAAACCGATATTGAAAAACCGATATTGAAAAACCGATATTGAAAAACCAATATTGAAAAACCGATATTGAAAAACGGATATCGAAAAACTGATATTGCAAAACCGATATTGAAAAACCGATATTGAAAAACTGATATTTGAAAACCGATATTGAAAAACCGATATTGAAATCGATATTAGAACCGATAATGAAAAACCGATATTGAAACCGATATTAGAACCGATATTGAAAAACCGATGTTGAAAAACTGATATCGAAAAACTGATATTGCAAAACCGATATTGAAACAGCGATATTGAAAAACCGATACTGAAACCGATATTGAAAAACCGATATTGAAAAACTGATATTTGAAAACCGATATTGAAAAACCGATACTGAAACCGATATTGAAAAACCGATATTGAAAAACTGATATTTGAAAACCGATATTGAAAAACCGATATTGCAAAACTGATATTGCAAAACCGATATTGAAAAACCGATATTGAAAAACCGATATTGAAAAACCAATATTGAAAAACCGATATTGAAAAACGGATATCGAAAAACTGATATTGCAAAACCGATATTGAAAAACCGATATTGAAAAACTGATATTTGAAAACCGATATTGAAAAACCGATATTGAAATCGATATTAGAATCGATATTGAAACCGATATTGTAAAACCGATACTGAAACCGATATTAGAACCGATATTGAAAAACCGATATTGAAAAACCGATATTGAAAAACCGATATTGAAAATCCGATATTGAAAAACCGATATTGAAAAACTGATAACGAAAAACTGATATTGCAAAACCGATATTGAAACCGATATTAGAAGCGATATTGAAAAAACGATATAGAAACCGATATTAGAACCGATATTGAAACCGATATTAGAACCGATATTGAAAAACCGATATTGAAAAACCGATATTGAAAAACCGATATTGAAAAACCGATATTGAAAAACCGATATTGAAAAACCGATATTGAAAAACCGATATTGAAAAACCGATATTGAAAAACTGATATTGAAACCGATATTAGAACCGATATTGAAAAACCGATATTGAAAAACCGATATTGAAAAACCGATATTGAGAAACCGATATTGAAAAACCGATATTGAAAAACTGATATTTGAAAACCGATATTGAAAAACCAATATTGAAAAACCGATATTGAAAAACTGATATCGAAAAACTGATATTGCAAAACCGATATTGAAAAACCGATACTGAAACCGATATTAGAACCGATATTGAAAAACCGATATTGAAAAACCGATATTGAAAAACCGATATTGAAAATCCGATATTGAAAAACCGATATTGAAAAACTGATATCGAAAAACTGATATTGCAAAACCGATATTGAAACCGATATTAGAAGCGATATTGAAAAAACGATATTGAAACCGATATTAGAACCGATATTGAAACCGATATTAGAACCGATATTGAAAAACCGATATTGAAAAACCGATATTGAAAAACCGATATTGAAAAACCGATATTGAAAAACCGATATTGTAAAACCGATATTGAAAAACTGATATTGAAACCGATATTAGAACCGATATTGAAAAACCGATATTGAAAAACCGATATTGAAAAACCGATATTGAAAAACCGATATTGAGAAACCGATATTGAAAACCGATATTGAAAAACCAATATTGAAAAACCGATATTGAAAAACTGATATCGAAAAACTGATATTGCAAAACCGATATTGAAACAGCGATATTGAAAAACCGATACTGAAACCGATATTAGAACCGATATTGAAAAACCGATATTGAAAAACCGATATTGAAAAACCGATATTGAAAAACCGATATTGAAAAACCGATATTGAAAAACCGATATTGAAAAACTGATATTTGAAAACCGATATTGAAAAACCGATATTGAAACCGATATTAGAACCGATATTGAAAAACCGATATTGAAAAACCGATATTGAAAAACCAATATTGAAAAACCGATATTGAAAAACGGATATCGAAAAACTGATATTGCAAAACCGATATTGAAAAACCGATATTGAAAAACCGATATTGAAAAACCAATATTGAAAAACCGATATTGAAAAACCGATATTGAAAAACCGATATTGAAAAACCGATATTGAAAAACCGATATTGAAAAACCGATATTGAAAAACCGATATTGAAAAACCGATATTTGAAAACCGATATTGAAAAACCGATATTGAAACCGATATTAGAACCGATATTGAAAAACCGATATTGAAAAACCGATATTGAAAAACCAATATTGAAAAACCGATATTGAAAAACGGATATCGAAAAACTGATATTGCAAAACCGATATTGAAAAACCGATATTGAAAAACCGATATTGAAAAACCAATATTGAAAAACCGATATTGAAAAACGGATATCGAAAAACTGATATTGCAAAACCGATATTGAAAAACCGATATTGAAAAACTGATATTTGAAAACCGATATTGAAAAACCGATATTGAAACCGATATTAGAACCGATATTGAAACCGATATTAGAACCGATATTGAAAAACCGATATTGAAAAACCGATATTGAAAAACCGATATTGAAAAACCGATATTGGAAAACTGATATTTGAAAACCGATATTGAAAAACCGATATTGAAACCGATATTAGAACCGATATTGAAAAACCGATATTGAAAAACCGATATTGAAAAACCAATATTGAAAAACCGATATTGAAAAACGGATATCGAAAAACTGATATTGCAAAACCGATATTGAAAAACCGATATTGAAAAACCGATATTGAAAAACCAATATTGAAAAACCGATATTGAAAAACGGATATCGAAAAACTGATATTGCAAAACCGATATTGAAAAACCGATATTGAAAAACTGATATTTGAAAACCGATATTGAAAAACTGATATTTGAAAACCGATATTGAAAAACCGATATTGAAACCGATATTAGAACCGATATTGAAACCGATATTAGAACCGATATTGAAAAACCGATATTGAAAAACCGATATTGAAAAACCGATATTGAAAAACCGATATTGAAAAACTGATATTTGAAAACCGATATTCAAAAACCGATATTGAAACCGATATTAGAACCGATATTGAAAAACCGATATTGAAAAACCGATATTGAAAAACCAATATTGAAAAACCGATATTGAAAAACGGATATCGAAAAACTGATATTGCAAAACCGATATTGAAAAACCGATATTGAAAAACCGATATTGAAAAACCAATATTGAAAAACCGATATTGAAAAACCGATATTGAAAAACCGATATTGAAAAACTGATATTTGAAAACCGATATTGAAAAACCGATATTGAAACCGATATTAGAACCGATATTGAAACCGATATTAGAACCGATATTGAAAAACCGATATTGAAAAACCGATATTGAAAAACTGATATTTGAAAACCGATATTGAAAAACCGATATTGAAACCGATATTAGAACCGATATTGAAAAACCGATATTGAAAAACCGATATTGAAAAACCAATATTGAAAAACCGATATTGAAAAACGGATATCGAAAAACTGATATTGCAAAACCGATATTGAAAAACCGATATTGAAAAACCGATATTGAAAAACCAATATTGAAAAACCGATATTGAAAAACGGATATCGAAAAACTGATATTGCAAAACCGATATTGAAAAACCGATATTGAAAAACTGATATTTGAAAACCGATATTGAAAAACCGATATTGAAACCGATATTAGAACCGATATTGAAACCGATATTAGAACCGATATTGAAAAACCGATATTGAAAAACCGATATTGAAAAACCGATATTGTAAAACCGATATTGAAAACCGATATTGAAAAACCAATATTGAAAAACCGATATTGAAAAACTGATATCGAAAAACTGATATTGCAAAACCGATATTGAAAAACCGATACTGAAACCGAAATTAGAACCGATATTAGAACCGATATTGAAAAACCGATATTGAAAAACTGATATCGAAAAACCGATATCGAAAAACTGATATTGCAAAACTGATATTGCAAAACCGATATTGAAAAACCGATATTGAAAAACCGATATTGAAAAACCAATATTGAAAAACCGATATTGAAAAACGGATATCGAAAAACTGATATTGCAAAACCGATATTGAAAAACCGATATTGAAAAACTGATATTTGAAAACCGATATTGAAAAACCGATATTGAAACCGATATTAGAACCGATATTGAAACCGATATTAGAACCGATATTGAAAAACCGATGTTGAAAAACTGATATCGAAAAACTGATATTGCAAAACCGATATTGAAACAGCGATATTGAAAAACCGATACTGAAACCGATATTGAAAAACCGATATTGAAAAACTGATATTTGAAAACCGATATTGAAAAACCGATATTGCAAAACCGATATTGAAAAACCGATATTGAAAAACTGATATTTGAAAACCGATATTGAAAAACCGATATTGAAACCGATATTAGAACCGATATTGAAACCGATATTAGAACCGATATTGAAAAACCGATATTGAAAAACTGATATCGAAAAACCGATATCGAAAAACTGATATTGCAAAACTGATATTGCAAAACCGATATTGAAAAACCGATATTGAAAAACCGATATTGAAAAACTGATATTGAAACCGATATTAGAACCGATATTGAAAAACCGATATTGAAAAACCGATATTGAAAAACCGATATTGAAACACCGATATTGAAAAACCGATATTGAAAAACTGATATTGAAACCGATATTAGAACCGATATTGAAAAACCGATAATGAAAAACCGATATTGAAAAACCGATATTGAAAAACCGATATTGAAAACCGATATTGAAAAACCAATATTGAAAAACCGATATTGAAAAACTGATATCGAAAAACTGATATTGCAAAACCGATATTGAAAAACGAATATTGAAACCGATATTGAAAAACCGATATTGAAAAACCGATATTGAAAAACCGATATTGAAAAACTGATATTTGAAAACCGATAATGAAAAACCGATATTGAAACCGATATTAGAACCGATATTGAAAAACCGATGTTGAAAAACTGATATCGAAAAACTGATATTGCAAAACTGATATCGAAAAACTGATATTGCAAAACCGATATTGAAAAACGAATATTGAAACCGATATTAGAACCGATATTGAAAAACCGATATTGAAAAACCGATATTGAAAAACCGATATTGAAAAACCGATATTGAAAAACTGATATTTGAAAACCGATAATGAAAAACCGATATTGAAACCGATATTAGAACCGATATTGAAAAACCGATGTTGAAAAACTGATATCGAAAAACTGATATTGCAAAACCGATATTGAAACAGCGATATTGAAAAACCGATACTGAAACCGATATTGAAAAACCGATATTGAAAACCTGATATTTGAAAACCGATATTGAAAAACCGATACTGAAACCGATATTGAAAAACCGATATTGAAAAACTGATATTTGAAAACCGATATTGAAAAACCGATATTGCAAAACCGATATTGAAAAACCGATATTGAAACCGATATTAGAACCGATATTGAAACCGATATTAGAACCGATATTGAAAAACCGATATTGAAAAACTGATATCGAAAAACCGATATCGAAAAACTGATATTGCAAAACTGATATTGCAAAACCGATATTGAAAAACCGATATTGAAAAACCGATATTGAAAAACCAATATTGAAAAACCGATATTGAAAAACGGATATCGAAAAACTGATATTGCAAAACCGATATTGAAAAACCGATATTGAAAAACTGATATTTGAAAACCGATATTGAAAAACCGATATTGAAACCGATATTAGAACCGATATTGAAACCGATATTGAAAAACCGATATTGAAAAACCAATATTGAAAAACCGATATTGAAAAACCGATATTGAAAACCGATATTGAAAAACCAATATTGAAAAACCGATATTGAAAAACTGATATCGAAAAACTGATATTGCAAAACCGATATTGAAAAACCGATACTGAAACCGAAATTAGAACCGATATTAGAACCGATATTGAAAAACCGATATTGAAAAACTGATATCGAAAAACCGATATCGAAAAACTGATATTGCAAAACTGATATTGCAAAACCGATATTGAAAAACCGATATTGAAAAACCGATATTGAAAAACCAATATTGAAAAACCGATATTGAAAAACGGATATCGAAAAACTGATATTGCAAAACCGATATTGAAAAACCGATATTGAAACAGCGATATAGAAAAACCGATACTGAAACCGATATTGAAAAACCGATATTGAAAAACTGATATTTGAAAACCGATATTGAAAAACCGATATTGAAAAAAGGATATCGAAAAACTGATATTGCAAAACCGATTTTGAAAAACCGATATTGAAAAACCGATATTGAAAAACCAATATTGAAAAACCGATATTGAAAAACGGATATCGAAAAACTGATATTGCAAAACCGATATTGAAAAACCGATATTGAAAAACTGATATTTGAAAACCGATATTGAAAAACCGATATTGAAACCGATATTAGAACCGATATTGAAACCGATATTAGAACCGATATTAGAACCGATATTGAAAAACCGATATTGAAAAACCGATATTGAAAAACCAATATTGAAAAACCGATATTGAAAAACGGATATCGAAAAACTGATATTGCAAAACCGATATTGAAAAACCGATATTGAAAAACCGATATTGAAAAACCGATATTGAAAAACCGATATTGAAAAACCGATATTGAAAAACTGATATTTGAAAACCGATATTGAAAAACCGATATTGAAACCGATATTAGAACCGATATTGAAAAACCGATATTGAAAAACCGATATTGAAAAACCAATATTGAAAAACCGATATTGAAAAACGGATATCGAAAAACTGATATTGCAAAACCGATTTTGAAAAACCGATATTGAAAAACCGATATTGAAAAACCAATATTGAAAAACCGATATTGAAAAACGGATATCGAAAAACTGATATTGCAAAACCGATATTGAAAAACCGATATTGAAAAACTGATATTTGAAAACCGATATTGAAAAACCGATATTGAAACCGATATTAGAACCGATATTGAAACCGATATTAGAACCGATATTGAAAAACCGATATTGAAAAACCGATATTGAAAAACCGATATTGAAAAACCGATATTGAAAAACTGATATTTGAAAACCGATATTGAAAAACCGATATTGAAACCGATATTAGAACCGATATTGAAAAACCGATATTGAAAAACCGATATTGAAAAACCAATATTGAAAAACCGATATTGAAAAACGGATATCGAAAAACTGATATTGCAAAACCGATATTGAAAAACCGATATTGAAAAACCGATATTGAAAAACCAATATTGAAAAACCGATATTGAAAAACGGATATCGAAAAACTGATATTGCAAAACCGATATTGAAAAACCGATATTGAAAAACTGATATTTGAAAACCGATATTGAAAAACCGATATTGAATCCGATATTAGAACCGATATTGAAACCGATATTAGAACCGATATTGAAAAACCGATATTGAAAAACCGATATTGAAAAACCGATATTGTAAAACCGATATTGAAAACCGATATTGAAAAACCAATATTGAAAAACCGATATTGAAAAACTGATATCGAAAAACTGATATTGCAAAACCGATATTGAAAAACCGATACTGAAACCGAAATTAGAACCGATATTAGAACCGATATTGAAAAACCGATATTGAAAAACTGATATCGAAAAACCGATATCGAAAAACTGATATTGCAAAACTGATATTGCAAAACCGATATTGAAAAACCGATATTGAAAAACCGATATTGAAAAACCAATATTGAAAAACCGATATTGAAAAACGGATATCGAAAAACTGATATTGCAAAACCGATATTGAAAAACCGATATTGAAACAGCGATATAGAAAAACCGATACTGAAACCGATATTGAAAAACCGATATTGAAAAACTGATATTTGAAAACCGATATTGAAAAACCGATACTGAAACCGATATTGAAAAACCGATATTGAAAAACTGATATTTGAAAACCGATATTGAAAAACCGATATTGCAAAACCGATATTGAAAAACCGATATTGAAACCGATATTAGAACCGATATTGAAACCGATATTAGAACCGATATTGAAAAACCGATATTGAAAAACTGATATCGAAAAACCGATATCGAAAAACTGATATTGCAAAACTGATATTGCAAAACCGATATTGAAAAACCGATATTGAAAAACCGATATTGAAAAACCAATATTGAAAAACCGATATTGAAAAACGGATATCGAAAAACTGATATTGCAAAACCGATATTGAAAAACCGATATTGAAAAACTGATATTTGAAAACCGATATTGAAAAACCGATATTGAAACCGATATTAGAACCGATATTGAAACCGATATTGAAAAACCGATATTGAAAAACCAATATTGAAAAACCGATATTGAAAAACCGATATTGAAAAACTGATATTTGAAAACCGATATTGAAAAACCAATATTGAAAAACCGATATTGAAAAACTGATATCGAAAAACTGATATTGCAAAACCGATATTGAAAAACCGATACTGAAACCGATATTAGAACCGATATTGAAAAACCGATATTGAAAAACCGATATTGAAAAACCGATATTGAAAATCCGATATTGAAAAACCGATATTGAAAAACTGATATCGAAAAACTGATATTGCAAAACCGATATTGAAACAGCGATATTGAAAAACCGATACTGAAACCGATATTAGAACCGATATTGAAAAACCGATATTGAAAAACCGATATTGAAAAACCGATATTGAAAAACCGATATTGAAAAACCGATATTGAAAAACCGATATTGAAAAACTGATATTTGAAAACCGATATTGAAAAACCGATATTGAAACCGATATTAGAACCGATATTGAAAAACCGATATTGAAAAACCGATATTGAAAAACCAATATTGAAAAACCGATATTGAAAAGCGGATATCGAAAAACTGATATTGCACAACCGATATTGAAAAACCGATATTGAAAAACCGATATTGAAAAACCAATATTGAAAAACCGATATTGAAAAACCGATATTGAAAAACCGATATTGAAAAACCGATATTGAAAAACCGATATTGAAAAACCGATATTGAAAAACCGATATTGAAAAACTGATATTTGAAAACCGATATTGAAAAACCGATATTGAAACCGATATTAGAACCGATATTGAAAAACCGATATTGAAAAACCGATATTGAAAAACCAATATTGAAAAACCGATATTGAAAAACGGATATCGAAAAACTGATATTGCAAAACCGATTTTGAAAAACCGATATTGAAAAACCGATATTGAAAAACCAATATTGAAAAACCGATATTGAAAAACGGATATCGAAAAACTGATATTGCAAAACCGATATTGAAAAACCGATATTGAAAAACTGATATTTGAAAACCGATATTGAAAAACCGATATTGAAACCGATATTAGAACCGATATTGAAACCGATATTAGAACCGATATTGAAAAACCGATATTGAAAAACCGATATTGAAAAACCGATATTGAAAAACCGATATTGAAAAACCGATATTGAAAAACTGATATTTGAAAACCGATATTGAAAAACCGATATTGAAACCGATATTAGAACCGATATTGAAAAACCGATATTGAAAAACCGATATTGAAAAACCAATATTGAAAAACCGATATTGAAAAACGGATATCGAAAAACTGATATTGCAAAACCGATATTGAAAAACCGATATTGAAAAACCGATATTGAAAAACCAATATTGAAAAACCGATATTGAAAAACGGATATCGAAAAACTGATATTGCAAAACCGATATTGAAAAACCGATATTGAAAAACTGATATTTGAAAACCGATATTGAAAAACCGATATTGAATCCGATATTAGAACCGATATTGAAACCGATATTAGAACCAATATTGAAAAACCGATATTGAAAAACCGATATTGAAAAACCGATATTGTAAAACCGATATTGAAAACCGATATTGAAAAACCAATATTGAAAAACCGATATTGAAAAACTGATATCGAAAAACTGATATTGCAAAACCGATATTGAAAAACCGATACTGAAACCGAAATTAGAACCGATATTAGAACCGATATTGAAAAACCGATATTGAAAAACTGATATCGAAAAACCGATATCGAAAAACTGATATTGCAAAACTGATATTGCAAAACCGATATTGAAAAACCGATATTGAAAAACCGATATTGAAAAACCAATATTGAAAAACCGATATTGAAAAACGGATATCGAAAAACTGATATTGCAAAACCGATATTGAAAAACCGATATTGAAACCGATATTAGAACCGATATTGAAACCGATATTAGAACCGATATTGAAAAACCGATATTGAAAAACTGATATCGAAAAACCGATATCGAAAAACTGATATTGCAAAACTGATATTGCAAAACCGATATTGAAAAACCGATATTGAAAAACCGATATTGAAAAACCAATATTGAAAAACCGATATTGAAAAACGGATATCGAAAAACTGATATTGCAAAACCGATATTGAAAAACCGATATTGAAAAACTGATATTTGAAAACCGATATTGAAAAACCGATATTGAAACCGATATTAGAACCGATATTGAAACCGATATTGAAAAACCGATATTGAAAAACCAATATTGAAAAACCGATATTGAAAAACCGATATTGAAAAACTGATATTTGAAAACCGATATTGAAAAACCAATATTGAAAAACCGATATTGAAAAACTGATATCGAAAAACTGATATTGCAAAACCGATATTGAAAAACCGATACTGAAACCGATATTAGAACCGATATTGAAAAACCGATATTGAAAAACCGATATTGAAAAACCGATATTGAAAATCCGATATTGAAAAACCGATATTGAAAAACTGATATCGAAAAACTGATATTGCAAAACCGATATTGAAACAGCGATATTGAAAAACCGATACTGAAACCGATATTAGAACCGATATTGAAAAACCGATATTGAAAAACCGATATTGAAAAACCGATATTGAAAAACCGATATTGAAAAACCGATATTGAAAAACCGATATTGAAAAACTGATATTTGAAAACCGATATTGAAAAACCGATATTGAAACCGATATTAGAACCGATATTGAAAAACCGATATTGAAAAACCGATATTGAAAAACCAATATTGAAAAACCGATATTGAAAAACGGATATCGAAAAACTGATATTGCACAACCGATATTGAAAAACCGATATTGAAAAACCGATATTGAAAAACCAATATTGAAAAACCGATATTGAAAAACCGATATTGAAAAACCGATATTGAAAAACCGATATTGAAAAACCGATATTGAAAAACCGATATTGAAAAACCGATATTGAAAAACTGATATTTGAAAACCGATATTGAAAAACCGATATTGAAACCGATATTAGAACCGATATTGAAAAACCGATATTGAAAAACCGATATTGAAAAACCAATATTGAAAAACCGATATTGAAAAACGGATATCGAAAAACTGATATTGCAAAACCGATTTTGAAAAACCGATATTGAAAAACCGATATTGAAAAACCAATATTGAAAAACCGATATTGAAAAACGGATATCGAAAAACTGATATTGCAAAACCGATATTGAAAAACCGATATTGAAAAACTGATATTTGAAAACCGATATTGAAAAACCGATATTGAAACCGATATTAGAACCGATATTGAAACCGATATTAGAACCGATATTGAAAAACCGATATTGAAACACCGATATTGAAAAACCGATATTGAAAAACCGATATTGAAAAACCGATATTGAAAAACTGATATTTGAAAACCGATATTGAAAAACCGATATTGAAACCGATATTAGAACCGATATTGAAAAACCGATATTGAAAAACCGATATTGAAAAACCAATATTGAAAAACCGATATTGAAAAACGGATATCGAAAAACTGATATTGCAAAACCGATATTGAAAAACCGATATTGAAAAACCGATATTGAAAAACCAATATTGAAAAACCGATATTGAAAAACGGATATCGAAAAACTGATATTGCAAAACCGATATTGAAAAACCGATATTGAAAAACTGATATTTGAAAACCGATATTGAAAAACCGATATTGAATCCGATATTAGAACCGATATTGAAACCGATATTAGAACCGATATTGAAAAACCGATATTGAAAAACCGATATTGAAAAACCGATATTGTAAAACCGATATTGAAAACCGATATTGAAAAACCAATATTGAAAAACCGATATTGAAAAACTGATATCGAAAAACTGATATTGCAAAACCGATATTGAAAAACCGATACTGAAACCGAAATTAGAACCGATATTAGAACCGATATTGAAAAACCGATATTGAAAAACTGATATCGAAAAACCGATATCGAAAAACTGATATTGCAAAACTGATATTGCAAAACCGATATTGAAAAACCGATATTGAAAAACCGATATTGAAAAACCAATATTGAAAAACCGATATTGAAAAACGGATATCGAAAAACTGATATTGCAAAACCGATATTGAAAAACCGATATTGAAACCGATATTAGAACCGATATTGAAACCGATATTAGAACCGATATTGAAAAACCGATGTTGAAAAACTGATATCGAAAAACTGATATTGCAAAACCGATATTGAAACAGCGATATTGAAAAACCGATACTGAAATCGATATTGAAAAACCGATATTGAAAAACTGATATTTGAAAACCGATATTGAAAAACCGATATTGCAAAACCGATATTGAAAAACCGATATTGAAAAACTGATATTTGAAAACCGATATTGAAAAACCGATATTGAAACCGATATTAGAACCGATATTGAAACCGATATTAGAACCGATATTGAAAAACCGATATTGAAAAACTGATATCGAAAAACCGATATCGAAAAACTGATATTGCAAAACTGATATTGCAAAACCGATATTGAAAAACCGATATTGAAAAACCGATATTGAAAAACCGATATTGAAAAACCGATATTGAAAAACCGATATTGAAAAACCGATATTGAAAAACCGATATTGAAACACCGATATTGAAAAACCGATATTGAAAAACTGATATTGAAACCGATATTAGAACCGATATTGAAAAACCGATATTGAAAAACCGATATTGAAAAACCGATATTGAAAAACCGATATTGAAAACCGATATTGAAAAACCAATATTGAAAAACCGATATTGAAAAACTGATATCGAAAAACTGATATTGCAAAACCGATATTGAAAAACGAATATTGAAACCGATATTAGAACCGATATTGAAAAACCGATATTGAAAAACCGATATTGAAAAACCGATATTGAAAAACCGATATTGAAAAACTGATATTTGAAAACCGATAATGAAAAACCGATATTGAAACCGATATTAGAACCGATATTGAAAAACCGATGTTGAAAAACTGATATCGAAAAACTGATATTGCAAAACTGATATCGAAAAACTGATATTGCAAAACCGATATTGAAAAACGAATATTGAAACCGATATTAGAACCGATATTGAAAAACCGATATTGAAAAACCGATATTGAAAAACCGATATTGAAAAACTGGTATTTGAAAACCGATATTGAAAAACCGATATTGCAAAACCGATATTGAAAAACCGATATTGAAACCGATATTAGAACCGATATTGAAACCGATATTAGAACCGATATTGAAAAACCGATATTGAAAAACTGATATCGAAAAACCGATATCGAAAAACTGATATTGCAAAACTGATATTGCAAAACCGATATTGAAAAACCGATATTGAAAAACCAATATTGAAAAACCGATATTGAAAAACGGATATCGAAAAACTGATATTGCAAAACCGATATTGAAAAACCGATATTGAAAAACTGATATTTGAAAACCGATATTGAAAAACCGATATTGAAACCGATATTAGAACCGATATTGAAACCGATATTGTAAAACCGATACTGAAACCGATATTAGAACCGATATTGAAAAACCGATATTGAAAAACCGATATTGAAAAACCGATATTGAAAATCCGATATTGAAAAACCGATATTGAAAAACTGATAACGAAAAACTGATATTGCAAAACCGATATTGAAACCGATATTAGAAGCGATATTGAAAAAACGATATTGAAACCGATATTAGAACCGATATTGAAACCGATATTAGATCCGATATTGAAAAACCGATATTGAAAAACCGATATTGAAAAACCGATATTGAAAAACCGATATTGAAAAACCGATATTGAAAAACCGATATTGAAAAACTGATATTGAAACCGATATTAGAACCGATATTGAAAAACCGATATTGAAAAACCGATATTGAAAAACTGATATTTGAAAACCGATAATGAAAAACCGATATTGAAACCGATATTAGAACCGATATTGAAAAACCGATATTGAAAAACCGATATTGAAAAACCGATATTGAAAAACCGATATTGAAAAACCGATATTGAAAAACCGATATTGAAAAACCGATATTGAAAAACCGATATTGAAAAACCGATATTGAAAAACCAATATTGAAAAACCGATATTGAAAAACCGATATTGAAAAACTGATATTTGAAAACCGATATTGAAAAACCAATATTGAAAAACCGATATTGAAAAACTGATATCGAAAAACTGATATTGCAAAACCGATATTGAAAAACCGATACTGAAACCGATATTAGAACCGATATTGAAAAACCGATATTGAAAAACCGATATTGAAAAACCGATATTGAAAATCCGATATTGAAAAACCGATATTGAAAAACCGATATTGAAAAACCGATATTGAAAAACCGATATTGAAAAACCGATATTGAAAAACCGATATTGAAAAACCAATATTGAAAAACCGATATTGAAAAACCGATATTGAAAAACTGATATTTGAAAACCGATATTGAAAAACCAATATTGAAAAACCGATATTGAAAAACTGATATCGAAAAACTGATATTGCAAAACCGATATTGAAAAACCGATACTGAAACCGATATTAGAACCGATATTGAAAAACCGATATTGAAAAACCGATATTGAAAAACCGATATTGAAAAACCGATATTGAAAAACTGATATTGAAACCGATATTAGAACCGATATTGAAAAACCGATATTGAAAAACCGATATTGAAAAACTGATATTTGAAAACCGATAATGAAAAACCGATATTGAAACCGATATTAGAACCGATATTGAAACCGATATTGTAAAACCGATACTGAAACCGATATTAGAACCGATATTGAAAAACCGATATTGAAAAACCGATATTGAAAAACCGATATTGAAAATCCGATATTGAAAAACCGATATTGAAAAACTGATAACGAAAAACTGATATTGCAAAACCGATATTGAAACCGATATTAGAAGCGATATTGAAAAAACGATATTGAAACCGATATTAGAACCGATATTGAAACCGATATTAGATCCGATATTGAAAAACCGATATTGAAAAACCGATATTGAAAAACCGATATTGAAAAACCGATATTGAAAAACCGATATTGAAAAACCGATATTGAAAAACTGATATTGAAACCGATATTAGAACCGATATTGAAAAACCGATATTGAAAAACCGATATTGAAAAACTGATATTTGAAAACCGATAATGAAAAACCGATATTGAAACCGATATTAGAACCGATATTGAAAAACCGATATTGAAAAACCGATATTGAAAAACCGATATTGAAAAACCGATATTGAAAAACCGATATTGAAAAACCGATATTGAAAAACCGATATTGAAAAACCGATATTGAAAAACCGATATTGAAAAACCGATATTGAAAAACCGATATTGAAAAACTGATATTTGAAAACCGATAATGAAAAACCGATATTGAAACCGATATTAGAACCGATATTGAAAAACCGATATTGAAAAACCGATATTGAAAAACCAATATTGAAAAACCGATATTGAAAAACCGATATTGAAAAACTGATATTTGAAAACCGATATTGAAAAACCAATATTGAAAACCGATATTGAAAAACTGATATCGAAAAACTGATATTGCAAAACCGATATTGAAAAACCGATACTGAAACCGATATTAGAACCGATATTGAAAAACCGATATTGAAAAACCGATATTGAAAAACCGATATTGAAAATCCGATATTGAAAAACCGATATTGAAAAACTGATATCGAAAAACTGATATTGCAAAACCGATATTGAAACCGATATTAGAAGCGATATTGAAAAAACGATATTGAAACCGATATTAGAACCGATATTGAAACCGATATTAGAACCGATATTGAAAAACCGATATTGAAAAACCGATATTGAAAAACCGATATTGAAAAACCGATATTGAAAAACCGATATTGAAAAACCGATATTGAAAAACCGATATTGAAAAACTGATATTGAAACCGATATTAGAACCGATATTGAAAAACCGATATTGAAAAACCGATATTGAAAAACCGATATTGAAAAACCGATATTGAGAAACCGATATTGAAAAACCGATATTGAAAAACTGATATTTGAAAACCGATAATGAAAAACCGATATTGAAACCGATATTAGAACCGATATTGAAAAACCGATATTGAAAAACCGATATTGAATAACCAATATTGAAAAACCGATATTGAAAAACCGATATTGAAAAACCAATATTGAAAAACCGATATTGAAAAACGGATATCGAAAAACTGATATTGCAAAACCGATATTGAAAAACCGATATTGAAAAACTGATATTTGAAAACCGATATTGAAAAACCGATATTGAAACCGATATTAGAACCGATATTGAAACCGATATTAGAACCGATAATGAAAAACCGATATTGAAACCGATATTAGAACCGATATTGAAAATCCGATGTTGAAAAACTGATATCGAAAAACTGATATTGCAAAACTGATATCGAAAAACTGATATTGCAAAACCGATATTGAAAAACGAATATTGAAACCGATATTAGAACCGATATTGAAAAACCGATATTGAAAAACCGATATTGAAAAACCGATATTGAAAAACCGATATTGAAAAACCGATATTGAAAAACTGATATTTGAAAACCCGATAATGAAAAACCGATATTGAAACCGATATTAGAACCGATATTGAAAAACCGATGTTGAAAAACTGATATCCAAAAACTGATATTGCAAAACCGATATTGAAACAGCGATATTGAAAAACCGATACTGAAACCGATATTGAAAAACCGATATTGAAAAACAGAATATTGAAAAACTGATATTTGAAAACCGATATTGAAAAACCGATATTGAAACCGATATTAGAACCGATATTGAAACCGATATTAGAACCGATAATGAAAAACCGATATTGAAACCGATATTAGAACCGATATTGAAAATCCGATGTTGAAAAACTGATATCGAAAAACTGATATTGCAAAACTGATATCGAAAAACTGATATTGCAAAACCGATATTGAAAAACGAATATTGAAACCGATATTAGAACCGATATTGAAAAACCGATATTGAAAAACCGATATTGAAAAACCGATATTGAAAAACCGATATTGAAAAACCGATATTGAAAAACTGATATTTGAAAACCCGATAATGAAAAACCGATATTGAAACCGATATTAGAACCGATATTGAAAAACCGATGTTGAAAAACTGATATCCAAAAACTGATATTGCAAAACCGATATTGAAACAGCGATATTGAAAAACCGATACTGAAACCGATATTGAAAAACCGATACTGAAACCGATATTGAAAAACCGATATTGAAAAACTGATATTTGAAAACCGATATTGAAAAACCGATATTGCAAAACCGATATTGAAAAACGGAATATTGAAAAACTGATATTTGAAAACCGATATTGAAAAACCGATATTGAAAAACCGATATTGAAAAACTGATATTGAAACCGATATTAGAACCGATATTGAAAAACCGATATTGAAAAACCGATATTGAAAAACCGATATTGAAAAACCGATATTGAGAAACCGATATTGAAAACCGATATTGAAAAACCAATATTGAAAAACCGATATTGAAAAACTGATATCGAAAAACTGATATTGCAAAACCGATATTGAAAAACGAATATTGAGACCGATATTAGAACCGATATTGAAAAACCGATATTGAAAAACCGATATTGAAAAACCGATATTGAAAAACCGATATTGAAAAACCGATATTGAAAAACCGATATTCAAAAACCGATATTGAAAAACCGATATTGAAAAACCGATATTGAAAAACTGATATTTGAAAACCGATAATGAAAAACCGATATTGAAACCGATATTAGAACCGATATTGAAAAACCGATATTGAAAAACCGATATTGAATAACCAATATTGAAAAACCGATATTGAAAAACCGATATTGAAAAACTGTTATCGAAAAACTGATATTGCAAAACCGATATTGAAACAGCGATATTGAAAAACCGATACTGAAACCGATATTAGAACCGATATTGAAAAACCGATATTGAAAAACCGATATTGAAAAACCGATATTGAAAAACCGATATTGAAAAACCAATATTGAAAAACCGATATTGAAAAACGGATATCGAAAAACTGATATTGCAAAACCGATATTGAAAAACCGATATTGAAAAACTGATATTTGAAAACCGATATTGAAAAACCGATATTGAAACCGATATTAGAACCGATATTGAAACCGATATTAGAACCGATAATGAAAAACCGATATTGAAACCGATATTAGAACCGATATTGAAAAACCGATGTTGAAAAACTGATATCGAAAAACTGATATTGCAAAACTGATATCGAAAAACTGATATTGCAAAACCGATATTGAAAAACGAATATTGAAACCGATATTAGAACCGATATTGAAAAACCGATATTGAAAAACCGATATTGAAAAACTGATATTTGAAAACCGATAATGAAAAACCGATATTGAAACCGATATTAGAACCGATATTGAAAAACCGATGTTGAAAAACTGATATCGAAAAACTGATATTGCAAAACCGATATTGAAACAGCGATATTGAAAAACCGATACTGAAACCGATATTGAAAAACCGATATTGAAAAACTGATATTTGAAAACCGATATTGAAAAACCGATACTGAAACCGATATTGAAAAACCGATATTGAAAAACTGATATTTGAAAACCGATATTGAAAAACCGATATTGCAAAACCGATATTGAAAAACAGAATATTGAAAAACTGATATTTGAAAACCGATATTGAAAAACCGATATTGAAACCGATATTAGAACCGATATTGAAACCGATATTAGAACCGATATTGAAAAACCGATATTGAAAAACTGATATCGAAAAACCGATATCGAAAAACTGATATTGCAAAACTGATATTGCAAAACCGATATTGAAAAACCGATATTGAAAAACCGATATTGAAAAACCAATATTGAAAAACCGATATTGAAAAACGGATATCGAAAAACTGATATTGCAAAACCGATATTGAAAAACCGATATTGAAAAACTGATATTTGAAAACCGATATTGAAAAACCGATATTGAAACCGATATTAGAACCGATATTGAAACCGATATTGTAAAACCGATACTGAAACCGATATTAGAACCGATATTGAAAAACCGATATTGAAAAACCGATATTGAAAAACCGATATTGAAAATCCGATATTGAAAAACCGATATTGAAAAACTGATATTGAAACAGCGATATTGAAAAACCGATACTGAAACCGATATTAGAACCGATATTGAAAAACCGATATTGAAAAACCGATATTGAAAAACCGATATTGAAAAACCGATATTGAAAAACCGATATTGAAAAACCGATATTGAAAAACTGATATTTGAAAACCGATATTGAAAAACCGATATTGAAACCGATATTAGAACCGATATTGAAAAACCGATATTGAAAAACCGATATTGAAAAACCAATATTGAAAAACCGATATTGAAAAACGGATATCGAAAAACTGATATTGCAAAACCGATATTGAAAAACCGATATTGAAAAACCGATATTGAAAAACGGATATCGAAAAACTGATATTGCAAAACCGATATTGAAAAACCGATATTGAAAAACTGATATTTGAAAACCGATATTGAAAAACCGATATTGAAACCGATATTAGAACCGATATTGAAACCGATATTAGAACCGATATTGAAAAACCGATATTGAAAAACCGATATTGAAAAACCGATATTGAAAAACCGATATTGAAAAACTGATATTTGAAAACCGATATTGAAAAACCGATATTGAAACCGATATTAGAACCGATATTGAAAAACCGATATTGAAAAACCGATATTGAAAAACCAATATTGAAAAACCGATATTGAAAAACGGATATCGAAAAACTGATATTGCAAAACCGATATTGAAAAACCGATATTGAAAAACCGATATTGAAAAACCAATATTGAAAAACCGATATTGAACAACGGATATCGAAAAACTGATATTGCAAAACCGATATTGAAACAGCGATATTGAAAAACCGATACTGAAACCGATATTAGAACCGATATTGAAAAACCGATATTGAAAAACCGATATTGAAAAACCGATATTGAAAAACCGATATTGAAAAACCGATATTGAAAAACCGATATTGAAAAACCGATATTGAAAAACCGATATTGAAAAACCGATATTGAAAAACCGATATTGAAAAACTGATATTTGAAAACCGATAATGAAAAACCGATATTGAAACCGATATTAGAACCGATATTGAAAAACCGATATTGAAAAACCGATATTGAATAACCAATATTGAAAAACCGATATTGAAAAACCGATATTGAAAAACTGTTATCGAAAAACTGATATTGCAAAACCGATATTGAAACAGCGATATTGAAAAACCGATACTGAAACCGATATTAGAACCGATATTGAAAAACCGATATTGAAAAACCGATATTGAAAAACCGATATTGAAAAACCGATATTGAAAAACCAATATTGAAAAACCGATATTGAAAAACGGATATCGAAAAACTGATATTGCAAAACCGATATTGAAAAACCGATATTGAAAAACCGATATTGAAAAACCAATATTGAAAAACCGATATTGAAAAACGGATATCGAAAAACCGATATTGAAAAACCGATATTGAAAAACTGATATTTGAAAACCGATATTGAAAAACCAATATTGAAAAACCGATATTGAAAAACTGATATCGAAAAACTGATATTGCAAAACCGATATTGAAAAACCGATACTGAAACCGATATTAGAACCGATATTGAAAAACCGATATTGAAAAACCGATATTGAAAAACCGATATTGAAAATCCGATATTGAAAAACCGATATTGAAAAACTGATATCGAAAAACTGATATTGCAAAACCGATATTGAAACCGATATTAGAAGCGATATTGAAAAAACGATATTGAAACCGATATTAGAACCGATATTGAAACCGATATTAGAACCGATATTGAAAAACCGATATTGAAAAACCGATATTGAAAAACCGATATTGAAAAACCGATATTGAAAAACCGATATTGAAAAACCGATATTGAAAAACCGATATTGAAAAACCGATATTGAAAAACCGATATTGAAAAACTGATATTTGAAAACCGATAATGAAAAACCGATATTGAAACCGATATTAGAACCGATATTGAAAAACCGATATTGAAAAACCGATATTGAAAAACCAATATTGAAAAACCGATATTGAAAAACCGATATTGAAAAACTGATATTTGAAAACCGATATTGAAAAACCATTATTGAAAAACCGATATTGAAAAACTGATATCGAAAAACTGATATTGCAAAACCGATATTGAAAAACCGATACTGAAACCGATATTAGAACCGATATTGAAAAACCGATATTGAAAAACCGATATTGAAAAACCGATATTGAAAATCCGATATTGAAAAACCGATATTGAAAAACTGATATCGAAAAACTGATATTGAAAAACCGATATTGAAAAACCGATATTGAAAAACCGATATTGAAAAACCGATATTGAAAAACCGATATTGAAAAACCGATATTGAAAAACCGATATTGAAAAACCGATATTGAAAAACTGATATTGAAACCGATATTAGAACCGATATTGAAAAACCGATATTGAAAAACCGATATTGAAAAACCGATATTGAAAAACCGATATTGAGAAACCGATATTGAAAAACCGATATTGAAAAACTGATATTTGAAAACCGATAATGAAAAACCGATATTGAAACCGATATTAGAACCGATATTGAAAAACCGATATTGAAAAACCGATATTGAATAACCAATATTGAAAAACCGATATTGAAAAACCGATATTGAAAAACTGTTATCGAAAAACTGATATTGCAAAACCGATATTGAAACAGCGATATTGAAAAACCGATACTGAAACCGATATTAGAACCGATATTGAAAAACCGATATTGAAAAACCGATATTGAAAAACCGATATTGAAAAACCAATATTGAAAAACCGATATTGAAAAACGGATATCGAAAAACTGATATTGCAAAACCGATATTGAAAAACCGATATTGAAAAACCGATATTGAAAAACCAATATTGAAAAACCGATATTGAAAAACGGATATCGAAAAACTGATATTGCAAAACCGATATTGAAAAACCGATATTGAAAAACTGATATTTGAAAACCGATATTGAAAAACCGATATTGAAACCGATATTAGAACCGATATTGAAACCGATATTAGAACCGATAATGAAAAACCGATATTGAAAAACTGATATTTGAAAACCGATATTGAAAAACCGATACTGAAACCGATATTGAAAAACCGATATTGAAAAACTGATATTTGAAAACCGATATTGAAAATCCGATATTAGAAGCGATATTGAAAAAACGATATTGAAACCGAAATTAGAACCGATATTGAAACCGATATTAGAACCGATATTGAAAAACCGATATTGAAAAACCGATATCGAAAAACTGATATTGCAAAACCGATATTGAAAAACCGATATTGAAAAACTGATATTTGAAAACCGATATTGAAAAACCGATATTGAAACCGATATTAGAACCGATATTGAAACCGATATTAGAACCGATATTGAAAAACCGATATTGAAAAACCGATATTGAAAAACCGATATTGAAAAACCGATATTGAAAAACTGATATTTGAAAACCGATATTGAAAAACCGATATTGAAACCGATATTAGAACCGATATTGAAAATCCGATGTTGAAAAACTGATATCGAAAAACTGATATTGCAAAACTGATATCGAAAAACTGATATTGCAAAACCGATATTGAAAAACGAATATTGAAACCGATATTAGAACCGATATTGAAAAACCGATATTGAAAAACCGATATTGAAAAACCGATATTGAAAAACCGATATTGAAAAACCGATATTGAAAAACCGATATTGAAAAACTGATATTTGAAAACCGATAATGAAAAACCGATATTGAAACCGATATTAGAACCGATATTGAAAAACCGATGTTGAAAAACTGATATCCAAAAACTGATATTGCAAAACCGATATTGAAACAGCGATATTGAAAAACCGATACTGAAACCGATATTGAAAAACCGATATTGAAAAACTGATATTTGAAAACCGATATTGAAAAACCGATACTGAAACCGATATTGAAAAACCGATATTGAAAAACTGATATTTGAAAACCGATATTGAAAATCCGATATTAGAAGCGATATTGAAAAAACGATATTGAAACCGAAATTAGAACCGATATTGAAACCGATATTAGAACCGATATTGAAAAACCGATATTGAAAAACCGATATCGAAAAACTGATATTGCAAAACCGATATTGAAAAACCGATATTGAAAAACTGATATTTGAAAACCGATATTGAAAAACCGATATTGAAACCGATATTAGAACCGATATTGAAACCGATATTAGAACCGATATTGAAAAACCGATATTGAAAAACCGATATTGAAAAACCGATATTGAAAAACCGATATTGAAAAACTGATATTTGAAAACCGATATTGAAAAACCGATATTGAAACCGATATTAGAACCGATATTGAAAAACCGATATTGAAAAACCGATATTGAAAAACCAATATTGAAAAACCGATATTGAAAAACGGATATCGAAAAACTGATATTGCAAAACCGATATTGAAAAACCGATATTGAAAAACCGATATTGAAAAACCAATATTGAAAAACCGATATTGAACAACGGATATCGAAAAACTGATATTGCAAAACCGATATTGAAACAGCGATATTGAAAAACCGATACTGAAACCGATATTAGAACCGATATTGAAAAACCGATATTGAAAAACCGATATTGAAAAACCGATATTGAAAAACCGATATTGAAAAACCGATATTGAAAAACCGATATTGAAAAACCGATATTGAAAAACCGATATTGAAAAACCGATATTGAAAAACCGATATTGAAAAACCGATATTGAAAAACCGATATTGAAAAACTGATATTTGAAAACCGATAATGAAAAACCGATATTGAAACCGATATTAGAACCGATATTGAAAAACCGATATTGAAAAACCGATATTGAATAACCAATATTGAAAAACCGATATTGAAAAACCGATATTGAAAAACTGTTATCGAAAAACTGATATTGCAAAACCGATATTGAAACAGCGATATTGAAAAACCGATACTGAAACCGATATTAGAACCGATATTGAAAAACCGATATTGAAAAGCCGATATTAAAAAACCGATATTGAAAAACCGATATTGAAAAACCAATATTGAAAAACCGATATTGAAAAACGGATATCGAAAAACTGATATTGCAAAACCGATATTGAAAAACCGATATTGAAAAACCGATATTGAAAAACCAATATTGAAAAACCGATATTGAAAAACGGATATCGAAAAACCGATATTGAAAAACCGATATTGAAAAACTGATATTTGAAAACCGATATTGAAAAACCAATATTGAAAAACCGATATTGAAAAACTGATATCGAAAAACTGATATTGCAAAACCGATATTGAAAAACCGATACTGAAACCGATATTAGAACCGATATTGAAAAACCGATATTGAAAAACCGATATTGAAAAACCGATATTGAAAATCCGATATTGAAAAACCGATATTGAAAAACTGATATCGAAAAACTGATATTGCAAAACCGATATTGAAACCGATATTAGAAGCGATATTGAAAAAACGATATTGAAACCGATATTAGAACCGATATTGAAACCGATATTAGAACCGATATTGAAAAACCGATATTGAAAAACCGATATTGAAAAACCGATATTGAAAAACCGATATTGAAAAACCGATATTGAAAAACCGATATTGAAAAACCGATATTGAAAAACCGATATTGAAAAACTGATATTTGAAAACCGATAATGAAAAACCGATATTGAAACCGATATTAGAACCGATATTGAAAAACCGATATTGAAAAACCGATATTGAAAAACCAATATTGAAAAACCGATATTGAAAAACCGATATTGAAAAACTGATATTTGAAAACCGATATTGAAAAACCAATATTGAAAAACCGATATTGAAAAACTGATATCGAAAAACTGATATTGCAAAACCGATATTGAAAAACCGATACTGAAACCGATATTAGAACCGATATTGAAAAACCGATATTGAAAAACCGATATTGAAAAACCGATATTGAAAATCCGATATTGAAAAACCGATATTGAAAAACTGATATCGAAAAACTGATATTGCAAAACCGATATTGAAACCGATATTAGAAGCGATATTGAAAAAACGATATTGAAACCGATATTAGAACCGATATTGAAACCGATATTAGAACCGATATTGAAAAACCGATATTGAAAAACCGATATTGAAAAACCGATATTGAAAAACCGATATTGAAAAACCGATATTGAAAAACCGATATTGAAAAACCGATATTGAAAAACCGATATTGAAAAACCGATATTGAAAAACTGATATTTGAAAACCGATAATGAAAAACCGATATTGAAACCGATATTAGAACCGATATTGAAAAACCGATATTGAAAAACCGATATTGAAAAACCAATATTGAAAAACCGATATTGAAAAACCGATATTGAAAAACTGATATTTGAAAACCGATATTGAAAAACCATTATTGAAAAACCGATATTGAAAAACTGATATCGAAAAACTGATATTGCAAAACCGATATTGAAAAACCGATACTGAAACCGATATTAGAACCGATATTGAAAAACCGATATTGAAAAACCGATATTGAAAAACCGATATTGAAAATCCGATATTGAAAAACCGATATTGAAAAACTGATATCGAAAAACTGATATTGAAAAACCGATATTGAAAAACCGATATTGAAAAACCGATATTGAAAAACCGATATTGAAAAACCGATATTGAAAAACCGATATTGAAAAACCGATATTGAAAAACCGATATTGAAAAACTGATATTGAAACCGATATTAGAACCGATATTGAAAAACCGATATTGAAAAACCGATATTGAAAAACCGATATTGAAAAACCGATATTGAGAAACCGATATTGAAAAACCGATATTGAAAAACTGATATTTGAAAACCGATAATGAAAAACCGATATTGAAACCGATATTAGAACCGATATTGAAAAACCGATATTGAAAAACCGATATTGAATAACCAATATTGAAAAACCGATATTGAAAAACCGATATTGAAAAACTGTTATCGAAAAACTGATATTGCAAAACCGATATTGAAACAGCGATATTGAAAAACCGATACTGAAACCGATATTAGAACCGATATTGAAAAACCGATATTGAAAAACCGATATTGAAAAACCGATATTGAAAAACCAATATTGAAAAACCGATATTGAAAAACGGATATCGAAAAACTGATATTGCAAAACCGATATTGAAAAACCGATATTGAAAAACCGATATTGAAAAACCAATATTGAAAAACCGATATTGAAAAACGGATATCGAAAACTGATATTGCAAAACCGATATTGAAAAACCGATATTGAAAAACTGATATTTGAAAACCGATATTGAAAAACCGATATTGAAACCGATATTAGAACCGATATTGAAACCGATATTAGAACCGATAATGAAAAACCGATATGAAAAACTGATATTTGAAAACCGATATTGAAAAACCGATACTGAAACCGATATTGAAAAACCGATATTGAAAAACTGATATTTGAAAACCGATATTGAAAATCCGATATTAGAAGCGATATTGAAAAAACGATATGAAACCGAAATTAGAACCGATATTGAAACCGATATTAGAACCGATATTGAAAAACCGATATTGAAAAACCGATATCGAAAAACTGATATTGCAAAACCGATATTGAAAAACCGATATTGAAAAACTGATATTTGAAAACCGATATTGAAAAACCGATATTGAAACCGATATTAGAACCGATATTGAAACCGATATTAGAACCGATATTGAAAAACCGATATTGAAAAACCGATATTGAAAAACAGATATTGAAAAACCGATATTGAAAAACTGATATTTGAAAACCGATATTGAAAAACCGATATTGAAACCGATATTAGAACCGAGTATTGAAAATCCGATGTTGAAAAACTGATATCGAAAAACTGATATTGCAAAACTGATATCGAAAAACTGATCTTGCAAAACCGATATTGAAAAACGAATATTGAAACCGATATTAGAACCGATATTGAAAAACCGATATTGAAAAACCGATATTGAAAAACCGATATTGAAAAACCGATATTGAAAAACCGATATTGAAAAACCGATATTGAAAACTGATATTTGAAAACCGATAATGAAAAACCGATATTGAAACCGATATTAGAACCGATATTGAAAACCGATGTTGAAAAACTGATATCCAAAAACTGATATTGCAAACCGATATTGAAACAGCGATATTGAAAAACCGATACTGAAACCGATATTGAAAAACCGATATTGAAAAACTGATATTTGAAAACCGATATTGAAAAACCGATACTGAAACCGATATTGAAAAACCGATATTGAAAAACTGATATTTGAAAACCGATATTGAAAATCCGATATTAGAAGCGATATTGAAAAAACGATATTGAAACCGAAATTAGAACCGATATTGAAACCGATATTAGAACCGATATTGAAAAACCGATATTGAAAAACCGATATCGAAAAACTGATATTGCAAAACCGATATTGAAAAACCGATATTGAAAAACTGATATTTGAAAACCGATATTGAAAAACCGATATTGAAACCGATATTAGAACCGATATTGAAACCGATATTAGAACCGATATTGAAAAACCGATATTGAAAAACCGATATTGAAAAACCGATATTGAAAAACCGATATTGAAAAACTGATATTTGAAAACCGATATTGAAAAACCGATATTGAAACCGATATTAGAACCGATATTGAAAAACCGATATTGAAAAACCGATATTGAAAAACCAATATTGAAAAACCGATATTGAAAAACGGATATCGAAAAACTGATATTGCAAAACCGATATTGAAAAACCGATATTGAAAAACCGATATTGAAAAACCAATATTGAAAAACCGATATTGAACAACGGATATCGAAAAACTGATATTGCAAAACCGATATTGAAACAGCGATATTGAAAAACCGATACTGAAACCGATATTAGAACCGATATTGAAAAACCGATATTGAAAAACCGATATTGAAAAACCGATATTGAAAAACCGATATTGAAAAACCGATATTGAAAAACCGATATTGAAAAACCGATATTGAAAAACCGATATTGAAAAACCGATATTGAAAAACCGATATTGAAAAACCGATATTGAAAAACCGATATTGAAAAACTGATATTTGAAAACCGATAATGAAAAACCGATATTGAAACCGATATTAGAACCGATATTGAAAAACCGATATTGAAAAACCGATATTGAATAACCAATATTGAAAAACCGATATTGAAAAACCGATATTGAAAAACTGTTATCGAAAAACTGATATTGCAAAACCGATATTGAAACAGCGATATTGAAAAACCGATACTGAAACCGATATTAGAACCGATATTGAAAAACCGATATTGAAAAGCCGATATTAAAAAACCGATATTGAAAAACCGATATTGAAAAACCAATATTGAAAAACCGATATTGAAAAACGGATATCGAAAAACTGATATTGCAAAACCGATATTGAAAAACCGATATTGAAAAACCGATATTGAAAAACCAATATTGAAAAACCGATATTGAAAAACGGATATCGAAAAACCGATATTGAAAAACCGATATTGAAAAACTGATATTTGAAAACCGATATTGAAAAACCAATATTGAAAAACCGATATTGAAAAACTGATATCGAAAAACTGATATTGCAAAACCGATATTGAAAAACCGATACTGAAACCGATATTAGAACCGATATTGAAAAACCGATATTGAAAAACCGATATTGAAAAACCGATATTGAAAATCCGATATTGAAAAACCGATATTGAAAAACTGATATCGAAAAACTGATATTGCAAAACCGATATTGAAACCGATATTAGAAGCGATATTGAAAAAACGATATTGAAACCGATATTAGAACCGATATTGAAACCGATATTAGAACCGATATTGAAAAACCGATATTGAAAAACCGATATTGAAAAACCGATATTGAAAAACCGATATTGAAAAACCGATATTGAAAAACCGATATTGAAAAACCGATATTGAAAAACCGATATTGAAAAACTGATATTTGAAAACCGATAATGAAAAACCGATATTGAAACCGATATTAGAACCGATATTGAAAAACCGATATTGAAAAACCGATATTGAAAAACCAATATTGAAAAACCGATATTGAAAAACCGATATTGAAAAACTGATATTTGAAAACCGATATTGAAAAACCAATATTGAAAAACCGATATTGAAAAACTGATATCGAAAAACTGATATTGCAAAACCGATATTGAAAAACCGATACTGAAACCGATATTAGAACCGATATTGAAAAACCGATATTGAAAAACCGATATTGAAAAACCGATATTGAAAATCCGATATTGAAAAACCGATATTGAAAAACTGATATCGAAAAACTGATATTGCAAAACCGATATTGAAACCGATATTAGAAGCGATATTGAAAAAACGATATTGAAACCGATATTAGAACCGATATTGAAACCGATATTAGAACCGATATTGAAAAACCGATATTGAAAAACCGATATTGAAAAACCGATATTGAAAAACCGATATTGAAAAACCGATATTGAAAAACCGATATTGAAAAACCGATATTGAAAAACTGATATTGAAACCGATATTAGAACCGATATTGAAAAACCGATATTGAAAAACCGATATTGAAAAACCGATATTGAAAAACCGATATTGAGAAACCGATATTGAAAAACCGATATTGAAAAACGGATATCGAAAAACCGATATTGAAAAACCGATATTGAAAAACTGATATTTGAAAACCGATATTGAAAAACCAATATTGAAAAACCGATATTGAAAAACTGATATCGAAAAACTGATATTGCAAAACCGATATTGAAAAACCGATACTGAAACCGATATTAGAACCGATATTGAAAAACCGATATTGAAAAACCGATATTGAAAAACCGATATTGAAAATCCGATATTGAAAAACCGATATTGAAAAACTGATATCGAAAAACTGATATTGCAAAACCGATATTGAAACCGATATTAGAAGCGATATTGAAAAAACGATATTGAAACCGATATTAGAACCGATATTGAAACCGATATTAGAACCGATATTGAAAAACCGATATTGAAAAACCGATATTGAAAAACCGATATTGAAAAACCGATATTGAAAAACCGATATTGAAAAACCGATATTGAAAAACCGATATTGAAAAACCGATATTGAAAAACTGATATTTGAAAACCGATAATGAAAAACCGATATTGAAACCGATATTAGAACCGATATTGAAAAACCGATATTGAAAAACCGATATTGAAAAACCAATATTGAAAAACCGATATTGAAAAACCGATATTGAAAAACTGATATTTGAAAACCGATATTGAAAAACCAATATTGAAAAACCGATATTGAAAAACTGATATCGAAAAACTGATATTGCAAAACCGATATTGAAAAACCGATACTGAAACCGATATTAGAACCGATATTGAAAAACCGATATTGAAAAACCGATATTGAAAAACCGATATTGAAAATCCGATATTGAAAAACCGATATTGAAAAACTGATATCGAAAAACTGATATTGAAAAACCGATATTGAAAAACCGATATTGAAAAACCGATATTGAAAAACCGATATTGAAAAACCGATATTGAAAAACCGATATTGAAAAACCGATATTGAAAAACCGATATTGAAAAACTGATATTGAAACCGATATTAGAACCGATATTGAAAAACCGATATTGAAAAACCGATATTGAAAAACCGATATTGAAAAACCGATATTGAGAAACCGATATTGAAAAACCGATATTGAAAAACTGATATTTGAAAACCGATAATGAAAAACCGATATTGAAACCGATATTAGAACCGATATTGAAAAACCGATATTGAAAAACCGATATTGAATAACCAATATTGAAAAACCGATATTGAAAAACCGATATTGAAAAACTGTTATCGAAAAACTGATATTGCAAAACCGATATTGAAACAGCGATATTGAAAAACCGATACTGAAACCGATATTAGAACCGATATTGAAAAACCGATATTGAAAAACCGATATTGAAAAACCGATATTGAAAAACCAATATTGAAAAACCGATATTGAAAAACGGATATCGAAAAACTGATATTGCAAAACCGATATTGAAAAACCGATATTGAAAAACCGATATTGAAAAACCAATATTGAAAAACCGATATTGAAAAACGGATATCGAAAAACTGATATTGCAAAACCGATATTGAAAAACCGATATTGAAAAACTGATATTTGAAAACCGATATTGAAAAACCGATATTGAAACCGATATTAGAACCGATATTGAAACCGATATTAGAACCGATAATGAAAAACCGATATTGAAAAACTGATATTTGAAAACCGATATTGAAAAACCGATACTGAAACCGATATTGGAAAACCGATATTGAAAAACTGATATTTGAAAACCGATATTGAAAATCCGATATTAGAAGCGATATTGAAAAAACGATATTGAAACCGAAATTAGAACCGATATTGAAACCGATATTAGAACCGATATTGAAAAACCGATATTGAAAAACCGATGTTGAAAAACTGATATCCAAAAACTGATATTGCAAAACCGATATTGAAACAGCGATATTGAAAAACCGATACTGAAACCGATATTGAAAAACCGATATTGAAAAACTGATATTTGAAAACCGATATTGAAAAACCGATACTGAAACCGATATTGAAAAACCGATATTGAAAAACTGATATTTGAAAACCGATATTGAAAATCCGATATTAGAAGCGATATTGAAAAAACGATATTGAAACCGAAATTAGAACCGATATTGAAACCGATATTAGAACCGATATTGAAAAACCGATATTGAAAAACCGATATCGAAAAACTGATATTGCAAAACCGATATTGAAAAACCGATATTGAAAAACTGATATTTGAAAACCGATATTGAAAAACCGATATTGAAACCGATATTAGAACCGATATTGAAACCGATATTAGAACCGATATTGAAAAACCGATATTGAAAAACCGATATTGAAAAACCGATATTGAAAAACCGATATTGAAAAACTGATATTTGAAAACCGATATTGAAAAACCGATATTGAAACCGATATTAGAACCGATATTGAAAAACCGATATTGAAAAACCGATATTGAAAAACCAATATTGAAAAACCGATATTGAAAAACGGATATCGAAAAACTGATATTGCAAAACCGATATTGAAAAACCGATATTGAAAAACCGATATTGAAAAACCAATATTGAAAAACCGATATTGAACAACGGATATCGAAAAACTGATATTGCAAAACCGATATTGAAACAGCGATATTGAAAAACCGATACTGAAACCGATATTAGAACCGATATTGAAAAACCGATATTGAAAAACCGATATTGAAAAACCGATATTGAAAAACCGATATTGAAAAACCGATATTGAAAAACCGATATTGAAAAACCGATATTGAAAAACCGATATTGAAAAACCGATATTGAAAAACCGATATTGAAAAACCGATATTGAAAAACTGATATTTGAAAACCGATAATGAAAAACCGATATTGAAACCGATATTAGAACCGATATTGAAAAACCGATATTGAAAAACCGATATTGAATAACCAATATTGAAAAACCGATATTGAAAAACCGATATTGAAAAACTGTTATCGAAAAACTGATATTGCAAAACCGATATTGAAACAGCGATATTGAAAAACCGATACTGAAACCGATATTAGAACCGATATTGAAAAACCGATATTGAAAAGCCGATATTGAAAAACCGATATTGAAAAACCGATATTGAAAAACCAATATTGAAAAACCGATATTGAAAAACGGATATCGAAAAACTGATATTGCAAAACCGATATTGAAAAACCGATATTGAAAAACCGATATTGAAAAACCAATATTGAAAAACCGATATTGAAAAACGGATATCGAAAAACCGATATTGAAAAACCGATATTGAAAAACTGATATTTGAAAACCGATATTGAAAAACCAATATTGAAAAACCGATATTGAAAAACTGATATCGAAAAACTGATATTGCAAAACCGATATTGAAAAACCGATACTGAAACCGATATTAGAACCGATATTGAAAAACCGATATTGAAAAACCGATATTGAAAAACCGATATTGAAAATCCGATATTGAAAAACCGATATTGAAAAACTGATATCGAAAAACTGATATTGCAAAACCGATATTGAAACCGATATTAGAAGCGATATTGAAAAAACGATATTGAAACCGATATTAGAACCGATATTGAAACCGATATTAGAACCGATATTGAAAAACCGATATTGAAAAACCGATATTGAAAAACCGATATTGAAAAACCGATATTGAAAAACCGATATTGAAAAACCGATATTGAAAAACCGATATTGAAAAACCGATATTGAAAAACTGATATTTGAAAACCGATAATGAAAAACCGATATTGAAACCGATATTAGAACCGATATTGAAAAACCGATATTGAAAAACCGATATTGAAAAACCAATATTGAAAAACCGATATTGAAAAACCGATATTGAAAAACTGATATTTGAAAACCGATATTGAAAAACCAATATTGAAAAACCGATATTGAAAAACTGATATCGAAAAACTGATATTGCAAAACCGATATTGAAAAACCGATACTGAAACCGATATTAGAACCGATATTGAAAAACCGATATTGAAAAACCGATATTGAAAAACCGATATTGAAAATCCGATATTGAAAAACCGATATTGAAAAACTGATATCGAAAAACTGATATTGCAAAACCGATATTGAAACCGATATTAGAAGCGATATTGAAAAAACGATATTGAAACCGATATTAGAACCGATATTGAAACCGATATTAGAACCGATATTGAAAAACCGATATTGAAAAACCGATATTGAAAAACCGATATTGAAAAACCGATATTGAAAAACCGATATTGAAAAACCGATATTGAAAAACTGATATTGAAACCGATATTAGAACCGATATTGAAAAACCGATATTGAAAAACCGATATTGAAAAACCGATATTGAAAAACCGATATTGAGAAACCGATATTGAAAAACCGATATTGAAAAACTGATATTTGAAAACCGATAATGAAAAACCGATATTGAAACCGATATTAGAACCGATATTGAAAAACCGATATTGAAAAACCGATATTGAATAACCAATATTGAAAAACCGATATTGAAAAACCGATATTGAAAAACTGTTATCGCAAAACTGATATTGCAAAACCGATATTGAAACAGCGATATTGAAAAACCGATACTGAAACCGATATTAGAACCGATATTGAAAAACCGATATTGAAAAACCGATATTGAAAAACCGATATTGAAAAACCAATATTGAAAAACCGATATTGAAAAACGGATATCGAAAAACTGATATTGCAAAACCGATATTGAAAAACCGATATTGAAAAACCGATATTGAAAAACCAATATTGAAAAACCGATATTGAAAAACGGATATCGAAAAACTGATATTGCAAAACCGATATTGAAAAACCGATATTGAAAAACTGATATTTGAAAACCGATATTGAAAAACCGATATTGAAACCGATATTAGAACCGATATTGAAACCGATATTAGAACCGATAATGAAAAACCGATATTGAAACCGATATTAGAACCGATATTGAAAATCCGATGTTGAAAAACTGATATTGAAACCGATATTAGAACCGATATTGAAAAACCGATATTGAAAAACCGATATTGAAAAACCGATATTGAAAAACCGATATTGAGAAACCGATATTGAAAAACCGATATTGAAAAACTGATATTTGAAAACCGATAATGAAAAACCGATATTGAAACCGATATTAGAACCGATATTGAAAAACCGATATTGAAAAACCGATATTGAATAACCAATATTGAAAAACCGATATTGAAAAACCGATATTGAAAAACTGTTATCGCAAAACTGATATTGCAAAACCGATATTGAAACAGCGATATTGAAAAACCGATACTGAAACCGATATTAGAACCGATATTGAAAAACCGATATTGAAAAACCGATATTGAAAAACCGATATTGAAAAACCAATATTGAAAAACCGATATTGAAAAACGGATATCGAAAAACTGATATTGCAAAACCGATATTGAAAAACCGATATTGAAAAACCGATATTGAAAAACCAATATTGAAAAACCGATATTGAAAAACGGATATCGAAAAACTGATATTGCAAAACCGATATTGAAAAACCGATATTGAAAAACTGATATTTGAAAACCGATATTGAAAAACCGATATTGAAACCGATATTAGAACCGATATTGAAACCGATATTAGAACCGATAATGAAAAACCGATATTGAAACCGATATTAGAACCGATATTGAAAATCCGATGTTGAAAAACTGATATCGAAAAACTGATATTGCAAAACTGATATCGAAAAACTGATATTGCAAAACCGATATTGAAAAACGAATATTGAAACCGATATTAGAACCGATATTGAAAAACCGATATTGAAAAACCGATATTGAAAAACCGATATTGAAAAACCGATATTGAAAAACCGATATTGAAAAACTGATATTTGAAAACCGATAATGAAAAACCGATATTGAAACCGATATTAGAACCGATATTGAAAAACCGATGTTGAAAAACTGATATCCAAAAACTGATATTGCAAAACCGATATTGAAACAGCGATATTGAAAAACCGATACTGAAACCGATATTGAAAAACCGATATTGAAAAACTGATATTTGAAAACCGATATTGAAAAACCGATACTGAAACCGATATTGAAAAACCGATATTGAAAAACTGATATTTGAAAACCGATATTGAAAATCCGATATTGCAAAACCGATATTGAAAAACGGAATATTGAAAAACTGATATTTGAAAACCGATATTGAAAAACCGATATTGAAAAACCGATATTGAAAAACTGATATTGAAACCGATATTAGAACCGATATTGAAAAACCGATATTGAAAAACCGATATTGAAAAACCGATATTGAAAAACCGATATTGAGAAACCGATATTGAAAACCGATATTGAAAAACCAATATTGAAAAACCGATATTGAAAAACTGATATCGAAAAACTGATATTGCAAAACCGATATTGAAAAACGAATATTGAGACCGATATTAGAACCGATATTGAAAAACCGATATTGAAAAACCGATATTGAAAAACCGATATTGAAAAACCGATATTGAAAAACCGATATTGAAAAACCGATATTGAAAAACCGATATTGAAAAACCGATATTGAAAAACCGATATTGAAAAACTGATATTTGAAAACCGATAATGAAAAACCGATATTGAAACCGATATTAGAACCGATATTGAAAAACCGATATTGAAAAACCGATATTGAATAACCAATATTGAAAAACCGATATTGAAAAACCGATATTGAAAAACTGTTATCGAAAAACTGATATTGCAAAACCGATATTGAAACAGCGATATTGAAAAACCGATACTGAAACCGATATTAGAACCGATATTGAAAAACCGATATTGAAAAACCGATATTGAAAAACCGATATTGAAAAACCGATATTGAAAAACCAATATTGAAAAACCGATATTGAAAAACGGATATCGAAAAACTGATATTGCAAAACCGATATTGAAAAACCGATATTGAAAAACCGATATTGAAAAACCAATATTGAAAAACCGATATTGAAAAACGGATATCGAAAAACTGATATTGCAAAACCGATATTGAAAAACCGATATTGAAAAACTAATATTTGAAAACCGATATTGAAAAACCGATATTGAAACCGATATTAGAACCGATATTGAAACCGATATTAGAACCGATAATGAAAAACCGATATTGAAACCGATATTAGAACCGATATTGAAAAACCGATGTTGAAAAACTGATATCGAAAAACTGATATTGCAAAACTGATATCGAAAAACTGATATTGCAAAACCGATATTGAAAAACGAATATTGAAACCGATATTAGAACCGATATTGAAAAACCGATATTGAAAAACCGATATTGAAAAACTGATATTTGAAAACCGATAATGAAAAACCGATATTGAAACCGATATTAGAACCGATATTGAAAAACCGATGTTGAAAAACTGATATCGAAAAACTGATATTGCAAAACCGATATTGAAACAGCGATATTGAAAAACCGATACTGAAACCGATATTGAAAAACCGATATTGAAAAACTGATATTTGAAAACCGATATTGAAAAACCGATACTGAAACCGATATTGAAAAACCGATATTGAAAAACTGATATTTGAAAACCGATATTGAAAAACCGATATTGCAAAACCGATATTGAAAAGCAGAATATTGAAAAACTGATATTTGAAAACCGATATTGAAAAACCGATATTGAAACCGATATTAGAACCGATATTGAAACCGATATTAGAACCGATATTGAAAAACCGATATTGAAAAACTGATATCGAAAAACCGATATCGAAAAACTGATATTGCAAAACTGATATTGCAAAACCGATATTGAAAAACCGATATTGAAAAACCGATATTGAAAAACCAATATTGAAAAACCGATATTGAAAAACGGATATCGAAAAACTGATATTGCAAAACCGATATTGAAAAACCGATATTGAAAAACTGATATTTGAAAACCGATATTGAAAAACCGATATTGAAACCGATATTAGAACCGATATTGAAACCGATATTGTAAAACCGATACTGAAACCGATATTAGAACCGATATTGAAAAACCGATATTGAAAAACCGATATTGAAAAACCGATATTGAAAATCCGATATTGAAAAACCGATATTGAAAAACTGATATTGAAACAGCGATATTGAAAAACCGATACTGAAACCGATATTAGAACCGATATTGAAAAACCGATATCGAAAAACCGATATTGAAAAACCGATATTGAAACAGCGATATTGAAAAACCGATACTGAAACCGATATTAGAACCGATATTGAAAAACCGATATTGAAAAACCGATATTGAAAAACCGATATTGAAAAACCGATATTGAAAAACCAATATTGAAAAACCGATATTGAAAAACGGATATCGAAAAACTGATATTGCAAAACCGATATTGAAAAACCGATATTGAAAAACCGATATTGAAAAACCAATATTGAAAAACCGATATTGAAAAACGGATATCGAAAAACTGATATTGCAAAACCGATATTGAAAAACCGATATTGAAAAACTAATCTTTGAAAACCGATATTGAAAAACCGATATTGAAACCGATATTAGAACCGATATTGAAACCGATATTAGAACCGATAATGAAAAACCGATATTGAAACCGATATTAGAACCGATATTGAAAAACCGATGTTGAAAAACTGATATCGAAAAACTGATATTGCAAAACTGATATCGAAAAACTGATATTGCAAAACCGATATTGAAAAACGAATATTGAAACCGATATTAGAACCGATATTGAAAAACCGATATTGAAAAACCGATATTGAAAAACTGATATTTGAAAACCGATAATGAAAAACCGATATTGAAACCGATATTAGAACCGATATTGAAAAACCGATGTTGAAAAACTGATATCGAAAAACTGATATTGCAAAACCGATATTGAAACAGCGATATTGAAAAACCGATACTGAAACCGATATTGAAAAACCGATATTGAAAAACTGATATTTGAAAACCGATATTGAAAAACCGATACTGAAACCGATATTGAAAAACCGATATTGAAAAACTGATATTTGAAAACCGATATTGAAAAACCGATATTGCAAAACCGATATTGAAAAGCAGAATATTGAAAAACTGATATTTGAAAACCGATATTGGAAAACCGATATTGAAACCGATATTAGAACCGATATTGAAACCGATATTAGAACCGATATTGAAAAACCGATATTGAAAAACTGATATCGAAAAACCGATATTGAAAAACCGATATTGAAAAACCAATATTGAAAAACCGATATTGAAAAACGGATATCGAAAAACTGATATTGCAAAACCGATATTGAAAAACCGATATTGAAAAACCGATATTGAAAAACCAATATTGAAAAACCGATATTGAAAAACGGATATCGAAAAACTGATATTGCAAAACCGATATTGAAAAACCGATATTGAAAAACTAATATTTGAAAACCGATATTGAAAAACCGATATTGAAACCGATATTAGAACCGATATTGAAACCGATATTAGAACCGATAATGAAAAACCGATATTGAAACCGATATTAGAACCGATATTGAAAAACCGATGTTGAAAAACTGATATCGAAAAACTGATATTGCAAAACTGATATCGAAAAACTGATATTGCAAAACCGATATTGAAAAACGAATATTGAAACCGATATTAGAACCGATATTGAAAAACCGATATTGAAAAACCGATATTGAAAAACTGATATTTGAAAACCGATAATGAAAAACCGATATTGAAACCGATATTAGAACCGATATTGAAAAACCGATGTTGAAAAACTGATATCGAAAAACTGATATTGCAAAACCGATATTGAAACAGCGATATTGAAAAACCGATACTGAAACCGATATTGAAAAACCGATATTGAAAAACTGATATTTGAAAACCGATATTGAAAAACCGATACTGAAACCGATATTGAAAAACCGATATTGAAAAACTGATATTTGAAAACCGATATTGAAAAACCGATATTGCAAAACCGATATTGAAAAGCAGAATATTGAAAAACTGATATTTGAAAACCGATATTGAAAAACCGATATTGAAACCGATATTAGAACCGATATTGAAACCGATATTAGAACCGATATTGAAAAACCGATATTGAAAAACTGATATCGAAAAACCGATATCGAAAAACTGATATTGCAAAACTGATATTGCAAAACCGATATTGAAAAACCGATATTGAAAAACCGATATTGAAAAACCAATATTGAAAAACCGATATTGAAAAACGGATATCGAAAAACTGATATTGCAAAACCGATATTGAAAAACCGATATTGAAAAACTGATATTTGAAAACCGATATTGAAAAACCGATATTGAAACCGATATTAGAACCGATATTGAAACCGATATTGTAAAACCGATACTGAAACCGATATTAGAACCGATATTGAAAAACCGATATTGAAAAACCGATATTGAAAAACCGATATTGAAAATCCGATATTGAAAAACCGATATTGAAAAACTGATATTGAAACAGCGATATTGAAAAACCGATACTGAAACCGATATTAGAACCGATATTGAAAAACCGATATCGAAAAACCGATATTGAAAAACCGATATTGAAAAACCGATATTGAAAAACTGATATTTGAAAACCGATATTGAAAAACCGATATTGAAACCGATATTAGAACCGATATTGAAAAACCGATATTGAAAAACCGATATTGAAAAACCAATATTGAAAAACCGATATTGAAAAACGGATATCGAAAAACTGATATTGCAAAACCGATATTGAAAAACCGATATTGAAAAACCGATATTGAAAAACGGATATCGAAAAACTGATATTGCAAAACCGATATTGAAAAACCGATATTGAAAAACTGATATTTGAAAACCGATATTGAAAAACCGATATTGAAACCGATATTAGAACCGATATTGAAACCGATATTAGAACCGATATTGAAAAACCGATATTGAAAAACCGATATTGAAAAACCGATATTGAAAAACTGATATTTGAAAACCGATATTGAAAAACCGATATTGAAACCGATATTAGAACCGATATTGAAAAACCGATATTGAAAAACCGATATTGAAAAACCAATATTGAAACCGATATTAGAACCGATATTGAAAAACCGATATTGAAAAACCGATATTGAAAAACCAATATTGAAAAACCGATATTGAAAAACGGATATCGAAAAACTGATATTGCAAAACCGATATTGAAAAACCGATATTGAAAAACCGATATTGAAAAACCAATATTGAAAAACCGATATTGAAAAACGGATATCGAAAAACTGATATTGCAAAACCGATATTGAAAAACCGATATTGAAAAACTGATATTTGAAAACCGATATTGAAAAACCGATATTGAAACCGATATTAGAACCGATATTGAAACCGATATTAGAACCGATAATGAAAAACCGATATTGAAACCGATATTAGAACCGATATTGAAAAACCGATGTTGAAAAACCGATATTGAAAAACCGATATTGAAAAACCGATATTGAAAAACCGATATTGAAAAACCGATATTGAAAAACCGATATTGAAAAACCGATATTGAAAAACCGATATTGAAAAACTGATATTTGAAAACCGATAATGAAAAACCGATATTGAAACCGATATTAGAACCGATATTGAAAAACCGATATTGAAAAACCGATATTGAAAAACTGATATTTGAAAACCGATAATGAAAAACCGATATTGAAACCGATATTAGAACCGATATTGAAAAACCGATATTGAAAAACCGATATTGAATAACCAATATTGAAAAACCGATATTGAAAAACCGATATTGAAAAACTGTTATCGAAAAACTGATATTGCAAAACCGATATTGAAACAGCGATATTGAAAAACCGATACTGAAACCGATATTAGAACCGATATTGAAAAACCGATATTGAAAAACCGATATTGAAAAACCGATATTGAAAAACCGATATTGAAAAACCAATATTGAAAAACCGATATTGAAAAACGGATATCGAAAAACTGATATTGCAAAACCGATATTGAAAAACCGATATTGAAAAACCGATATTGAAAAACCAATATTGAAAAACCGATATTGAAAAACGGATATCGAAAAACCGATATTGAAAAACCGATATTGAAAAACTGATATTTGAAAACCGATATTGAAAAACCAATATTGAAAAACCGATATTGAAAAACTGATATCGAAAAACTGATATTGCAAAACCGATATTGAAAAACCGATACTGAAACCGATATTAGAACCGATATTGAAAAACCGATATTGAAAAACCGATATTGAAAAACCGATATTGAAAATCCGATATTGAAAAACCGATATTGAAAAACTGATATCGAAAAACTGATATTGCAAAACCGATATTGAAACCGATATTAGAAGCGATATTGAAAAAACGATATTGAAACCGATATTAGAACCGATATTGAAACCGATATTAGAACCGATATTGAAAAACCGATATTGAAAAACCGATATTGAAAAACCGATATTGAAAAACCGATATTGAAAAACCGATATTGAAAAACCGATATTGAAAAACCGATATTGAAAAACCGATATTGAAAAACTGATATTTGAAAACCGATAATGAAAAACCGATATTGAAACCGATATTAGAACCGATATTGAAAAACCGATATTGAAAAACCGATATTGAAAAACCAATATTGAAAAACCGATATTGAAAAACCGATATTGAAAAACTGATATTTGAAAACCGATATTGAAAAACCAATATTGAAAAACCGATATTGAAAAACTGATATCGAAAAACTGATATTGCAAAACCGATATTGAAAAACCGATACTGAAACCGATATTAGAACCGATATTGAAAAACCGATATTGAAAAACCGATATTGAAAAACTGATATTGAAACAGCGATATTGAAAAACCGATACTGAAACCGATATTAGAACCGATATTGAAAAACCGATATCGAAAAACCGATATTGAAAAACCGATATTGAAAAACCGATATTGAAAAACCGATATTGAAAAACCGATATTGAAAAACTGATATTTGAAAACCGATATTGAAAAACCGATATTGAAACCGATATTAGAACCGATATTGAAAAACCGATATTGAAAAACCGATATTGAAAAACCAATATTGAAAAACCGATATTGAAAAACGGATATCGAAAAACTGATATTGCAAAACCGATATTGAAAAACCGATATTGAAAAACCGATATTGAAAAACCAATATTGAAAAACCGATATTGAAAAACGGATATCGAAAAACTGATATTGCAAAACCGATATTGAAAAACCGATATTGAAAAACTGATATTTGAAAACCGATATTGAAAAACCGATATTGAAACCGATATTAGAACCGATATTGAAACCGATATTAGAACCGATAATGAAAAACCGATATTGAAACCGATATTAGAACCGATATTGAAAAACCGATGTTGAAAAACCGATATTGAAAAACCGATATTGAAAAACCGATATTGAAAAACCGATATTGAAAAACCGATATTGAAAAACCGATATTGAAAAACCGATATTGAAAAACCGATATTGAAAAACTGATATTTGAAAACCGATAATGAAAAACCGATATTGAAACCGATATTAGAACCGATATTGAAAAACCGATATTGAAAAACCGATATTGAAAAACCGATATTGAAAAACCGATATTGAAAAACCGATATTCAAAAACTGATATTTGAAAACCGATAATGAAAAACCGATATTGAAACCGATATTAGAACCGATATTGAAAAACCGATTTTGAAAAACCGATATTGAATAACCAATATTGAAAAACCGATATTGAAAAACCGATATTGAAAAACTGTTATCGAAAAACTGATATTGCAAAACCGATATTGAAACAGCGATATTGAAAAACCGATACTGAAACCGATATTAGAACCGATATTGAAAAACCGATATTGAAAAACCGATATTGAAAAACCGATATTGAAAAACCGATATTGAAAAACCAATATTGAAAAACCGATATTGAAAAACGGATATCGAAAAACTGATATTGCAAAACCGATATTGAAAAACCGATATTGAAAAACCGATATTGAAAAACCAATATTGAAAAACCGATATTGAAAAACGGATATCGAAAAACCGATATTGAAAAACCGATATTGAAAAACTGATATTTGAAAACCGATATTGAAAAACCAATATTGAAAAACCGATATTGAAAAACTGATATCGAAAAACTGATATTGCAAAACCGATATTGAAAAACCGATACTGAAACCGATATTAGAACCGATATTGAAAAACCGATATTGAAAAACCGATATTGAAAAACCGATATTGAAAATCCGATATTGAAAAACCGATATTGAAAAACTGATATCGAAAAACTGATATTGCAAAACCGATATTGAAACCGATATTAGAAGCGATATTGAAAAAACGATATTGAAACCGATATTAGAACCGATATTGAAACCGATATTAGAACCGATATTGAAAAACCGATATTGAAAAACCGATATTGAAAAACCGATATTGAAAAACCGATATTGAAAAACCGATATTGAAAAACCGATATTGAAAAACCGATATTGAAAAACCGATATTGAAAAACCGATATTGAAAAACTGATATTTGAAAACCGATAATGAGAAACCGATATTGAAACCGATATTAGAACCGATATTGAAAAACCGATATTGAAAAACCGATATTGAAAAACCAATATTGAAAAACCGATATTGAAAAACCGATATTGAAAAACTGATATTTGAAAACCGATATTGAAAAACCAATATTGAAAAACCGATATTGAAAAACTGATATCGAAAAACTGATATTGCAAAACCGATATTGAAAAACCGATACTGAAACCGATATTAGAACCGATATTGAAAAACCGATATTGAAAAACCGATATTGAAAAACCGATATTGAAAATCCGATATTGAAAAACCGATATTGAAAAACTGATATCGAAAAACTGATATTGCAAAACCGATATTGAAACCGATATTAGAAGCGATATTGAAAAAACGATATTGAAACCGATATTAGAACCGATATTGAAACCGATATTAGAACCGATATTGAAAAACCGATATTGAAAAACCGATATTGAAAAACCGATATTGAAAAACCGATATTGAAAAACCGATATTGAAAAACCGATATTGAAAAACCGATATTGAAAAACCGATATTGAAAAACTGATATTTGAAAACCGATAATGAAAAACCGATATTGAAACCGATATTAGAACCGATATTGAAAAACCGATATTGAAAAACCGATATTGAAAAACCAATATTGAAAAACCGATATTGAAAAACCGATATTGAAAAACTGATATTTGAAAACCGATATTGAAAAACCAATATTGAAAAACCGATATTGAAAAACTGATATCGAAAAACTGATATTGCAAAACCGATATTGAAAAACCGATACTGAAACCGATATTAGAACCGATATTGAAAAACCGATATTGAAAAACCGATATTGAAAAACCGATATTGAAAATCCGATATTGAAAAACCGATATTGAAAAACTGATATCGAAAAACTGATATTGCAAAACCGATATTGAAACCGATATTAGAAGCGATATTGAAAAAACGATATTGAAACCGATATTAGAACCGATATTGAAACCGATATTAGAACCGATATTGAAAAACCGATATTGAAAAACCGATATTGAAAAACCGATATTGAAAAACCGATATTGAAAAACCGATATTGAAAAACCGATATTGAAAAACCGATATTGAAAAACTGATATTGAAACCGATATTAGAACCGATATTGAAAAACCGATATTGAAAAACCGATATTGAAAAACCGATATTGAAAAACCGATATTGAGAAACCGATATTGAAAAACCGATATTGAAAAACTGATATTTGAAAACCGATAATGAAAAACCGATATTGAAACCGATATTAGAACCGATATTGAAAAACCGATATTGAAAAACCGATATTGAATAACCAATATTGAAAAACCGATATTGAAAAACCGATATTGAAAAACTGTTATCGAAAAACTGATATTGCAAAACCGATATTGAAACAGCGATATTGAAAAACCGATACTGAAACCGATATTAGAACCGATATTGAAAAACCGATATTGAAAAACCGATATTGAAAAACCGATATTGAAAAACCAATATTGAAAAACCGATATTGAAAAACGGATATCGAAAAACTGATATTGCAAAACCGATATTGAAAAACCGATATTGAAAAACCGATATTGAAAAACCAATATTGAAAAACCGATATTGAAAAACGGATATCGAAAAACTGATATTGCAAAACCGATATTGAAAAACCGATATTGAAAAACTGATATTTGAAAACCGATATTGAAAAACCGATATTGAAACCGATATTAGAACCGATATTGAAACCGATATTAGAACCGATAATGAAAAACCGATATTGAAACCGATATTAGAACCGATATTGAAAATCCGATGTTGAAAAACTGATATCGAAAAACTGATATTGCAAAACTGATATCGAAAAACTGATATTGCAAAACCGATATTGAAAAACGAATATTGAAACCGATATTAGAACCGATATTGAAAAACCGATATTGAAAAACCGATATTGAAAAACCGATATTGAAAAACCGATATTGAAAAACCGATATTGAAAAACTGATATTTGAAAACCGATAATGAAAAACCGATATTGAAACCGATATTAGAACCGATATTGAAAAACCGATGTTGAAAAACTGATATCCAAAAACTGATATTGCAAAACCGATATTGAAACAGCGATATTGAAAAACCGATACTGAAACCGATATTGAAAAACCGATATTGAAAAACTGATATTTGAAAACCGATATTGAAAAACCGATACTGAAACCGATATTGAAAAACCGATATTGAAAAACTGATATTTGAAAACCGATATTGAAAATCCGATATTGCAAAACCGATATTGAAAAACGGAATATTGAAAAACTGATATTTGAAAACCGATATTGAAAAACCGATATTGAAAAACCGATATTGAAAAACTGATATTGAATCCGATATTAGAACCGATATTGAAAAACCGATATTGAAAAACCGATATTGAAAAACCGATATTGAAAAACCGATATTGAGAAACCGATATTGAAAACCGATATTGAAAAACCAATATTGAAAAACCGATATTGAAAAACTGATATCGAAAAACTGATATTGCAAAACCGATATTGAAAAACGAATATTGAGACCGATATTAGAACCGATATTGAAAAACCGATATTGAAAAACCGATATTGAAAAACCGATATTGAAAAACCGATATTGAAAAACCGATATTGAAAAACCGATATTGAAAAACCGATATTGAAAAACCGATATTGAAAAACCGATATTGAAAAACCGATATTGAAAAACTGATATTTGAAAACCGATAATGAAAAACCGATATTGAAACCGATATTAGAACCGATATTGAAAAACCGATATTGAAAAACCGATATTGAATAACCAATATTGAAAAACCGATATTGAAAAACCGATATTGAAAAACTGTTATCGAAAAACTGATAATGCAAAACCGATATTGAAACAGCGATATTGAAAAACCGATACTGAAACCGATATTAGAACCGATATTGAAAAACCGATATTGAAAAACCGATATTGAAAAACCGATATTGAAAAACTGATATTGAATCCGATATTAGAACCGATATTGAAAAACCGATATTGAAAAACCGATATTGAAAAACCGATATTGAAAAACCGATATTGAGAAACCGATATTGAAAACCGATATTGAAAAACCAATATTGAAAAACCGATATTGAAAAACTGATATCGAAAAACTGATATTGCAAAACCGATATTGAAAAACGAATATTGAGACCGATATTAGAACCGATATTGAAAAACCGATATTGAAAAACCGATATTGAAAAACCGATATTGAAAAACCGATATTGAAAAACCGATATTGAAAAACCGATATTGAAAAACCGATATTGAAAAACCGATATTGAAAAACCGATATTGAAAAACCGATATTGAAAAACTGATATTTGAAAACCGATAATGAAAAACCGATATTGAAACCGATATTAGAACCGATATTGAAAAACCGATATTGAAAAACCGATATTGAATAACCAATATTGAAAAACCGATATTGAAAAACCGATATTGAAAAACTGTTATCGAAAAACTGATAATGCAAAACCGATATTGAAACAGCGATATTGAAAAACCGATACTGAAACCGATATTAGAACCGATATTGAAAAACCGATATTGAAAAACCGATATTGAAAAACCGATATTGAAAAACCGATATTGAAAAACCAATATTGAAAAACCGATATTGAAAAACGGATATCGAAAAACTGATATTGCAAAACCGATATTGAAAAACCGATATTGAAAAACCGATATTGAAAAACCAATATTGAAAAACCGATATTGAAAAACGGATATCGAAAAACTGATATTGCAAAACCGATATTGAAAAACCGATATTGAAAAACTGATATTTGAAAACCGATATTGAAAAACCGATATTGAAACCGATATTAGAACCAATATTGAAACCGATATTAGAACCGATAATGAAAAACCGATATTGAAACCGATATTAGAACCGATATTGAAAAACCGATGTTGAAAAACTGATATCGAAAAACTGATATTGCAAAACTGATATCGAAAAACTGATATTGCAAAACCGATATTGAAAAACGAATATTGAAACCGATATTAGAACCGATATTGAAAAACCGATATTGAAAAACCGATATTGAAAAACTGATATTTGAAAACCGATAATGAAAAACCGATATTGAAACCGATATTAGAACCGATATTGAAAAACCGATGTTGAAAAACTGATATCGAAAAACTGATATTGCAAAACCGATATTGAAACAGCGATATTGAAAAACCGATACTGAAACCGATATTGAAAAACCGATATTGAAAAACTGATATTTGAAAACCGATATTGAAAAACCGATACTGAAACCGATATTGAAAAACCGATATTGAAAAACTGATATTTGAAAACCGATATTGAAAAACCGATATTGCAAAACCGATATTGAAAAACAGAATATTGAAAAACTGATATTTGAAAACCGATATTGAAAAACCGATATTGAAACCGATATTAGAACCGATATTGAAACCGATATTAGAACCGATATTGAAACCGATATTAGAACCGATATTGAAAAACCGATATTGAAAAACTGATATCGAAAAACCGATATCGAAAAACTGATATTGCAAAACTGATATTGCAAAACCGATATTGAAAAACCGATATTGAAAAACCGATATTGAAAAACCAATATTGAAAAACCGATATTGAAAAACGGATATCGAAAAACTGATATTGCAAAACCGATATTGAAAAACCGATATTGAAAAACTGATATTTGAAAACCGATATTGAAAAACCGATATTGAAACCGATATTAGAACCGATATTGAAACCGATATTGTAAAACCGATACTGAAACCGATATTAGAACCGATATTGAAAAACCGATATTGAAAAACCGATATTGAAAAACCGATATTGAAAATCCGATATTGAAAAACCGATATTGAAAAACTGATATTGAAACAGCGATATTGAAAAACCGATACTGAAACCGATATTAGAACCGATATTGAAAAACCGATATCGAAAAACCGATATTGAAAAACCGATATTGAAAAACCGATATTGAAAAACCGATATTGAAAAACCGATATTGAAAAACTGATATTTGAAAACCGATAATGAAAAACCGATATTGAAACCGATATTAGAACCGATATTGAAAAACCGATATTGAAAAACCGATATTGAATAACCAATATTGAAAAACCGATATTGAAAAACCGATATTGAAAAACTGTTATCGAAAAACTGATATTGCAAAACCGATATTGAAACAGCGATATTGAAAAACCGATACTGAAACCGATATTAGAACCGATATTGAAAAACCGATATTGAAAAACCGATATTGAAAAACCAATATTGAAAAACCGATATTGAAAAACGGATATCGAAAAACTGATATTGCAAAACCGATATTGAAAAACCGATATTGAAAAACCGATATTGAAAAACCAATATTGAAAAACCGATATTGAAAAACGGATATCGAAAAACTGATATTGCAAAACCGATATTGAAAAACCGATATTGAAAAACTGATATTTGAAAACCGATATTGAAAAACGGATATTGAAACCGATATTAGAACCGATATTGAAACCGATATTAGAACCGATAATGAAAAACCGATATTGAAACCGATATTAGAACCGATATTGAAAAACCGATGTTGAAAAACTGATATCGAAAAACTGATATTGCAAAACTGATATCGAAAAACTGATATTGCAAAACCGATATTGAAAAACGAATATTGAAACCGATATTAGAACCGATATTGAAAAACCGATATTGAAAAACCGATATTGAAAAACTGATATTTGAAAACCGATAATGAAAAACCGATATTGAAACCGATATTAGAACCGATATTGAAAAACCGATGTTGAAAAACTGATATCGAAAAACTGATATTGCAAAACCGATATTGAAACAGCGATATTGAAAAACCGATACTGAAACCGATATTGAAAAACCGATATTGAAAAACTGATATTTGAAAACCGATATTGAAAAACCGATACTGAAACCGATATTGAAAAACCGATATTGAAAAACTGATATTTGAAAACCGATATTGAAAAACCGATATTGCAAAACCGATATTGAAAAACAGAATATTGAAAAACTGATATTTGAAAACCGATATTGAAAAACCGATATTGAAACCGATATTAGAACCGATATTGAAACCGATATTAGAACCGATATTGAAAAACCGATATTGAAAAACTGATATCGAAAAACCGATATCGAAAAACTGATATTGCAAAACTGATATTGCAAAACCGATATTGAAAAACCGATATTGAAAAACCGATATTGAAAAACCAATATTGAAAAACCGATATTGAAAAACGGATATCGAAAAACTGATATTGCAAAACCGATATTGAAAAACCGATATTGAAAAACTGATATTTGAAAACCGATATTGAAAAACCGATATTGAAACCGATATTAGAACCGATATTGAAACCGATATTGTAAAACCGATACTGAAACCGATATTAGAACCGATATTGAAAAACCGATATTGAAAAACCGATATTGAAAAACCGATATTGAAAATCCGATATTGAAAAACCGATATTGAAAAACTGATATTGAAACAGCGATATTGAAAAACCGATACTGAAACCGATATTAGAACCGATATTGAAAAACCGATATTGAAAAACCGATATTGAAAAACCGATATTGAAAAACCGATATTGAAAAACCGATATTGAAAAACCGATATTGAAAAACTGATATTTGAAAACCGATATTGAAAAACCGATATTGAAACCGATATTAGAACCGATATTGAAAAACCGATATTGAAAAACCGATATTGAAAAACCAATATTGAAAAACCGATATTGAAAAACGGATATCGAAAAACTGATATTGCAAAACCGATATTGAAAAACCGATATTGAAAAACCGATATTGAAAAACGGATATCGAAAAACTGATATTGCAAAACCGATATTGAAAAACCGATATTGAAAAACTGATATTTGAAAACCGATATTGAAAAACCGATATTGAAACCGATATTAGAACCGATATTGAAACCGATATTAGAACCGATATTGAAAAACCGATATTGAAAAACCGATATTGAAAAACCGATATTGAAAAACCGATATTGAAAAACTGATATTTGAAAACCGATATTGAAAAACCGATATTGAAACCGATATTAGAACCGATATTGAAAAACCGATATTGAAAAACCGATATTGAAAAACCAATATTGAAAAACCGATATTGAAAAACGGATATCGAAAAACTGATATTGCAAAACCGATATTGAAAAACCGATATTGAAAAACCGATATTGAAAAACCAATATTGAAAAACCGATATTGAAAAACGGATATCGAAAAACCGATATTGAAAAACCGATATTGAAAAACCGATATTGAAAAACCAATATTGAAAAACCGATATTGAAAAACGGATATCGAAAAACTGATATTGCAAAACCGATATTGAAAAACCGATATTGAAAAACTGATATTTGAAAACCGATATTGAAAAACCGATATTGAAACCGATATTAGAACCGATATTGAAACCGATATTAGAACCGATATTGAAAAACCGATGTTGAAAAACTGATATCGAAAAACTGATATTGCAAAACCGATATTGAAACAGCGATATTGAAAAACCGATACTGAAACCGATATTGAAAAACCGATATTGAAAAACTGATATTTGAAAACCGATATTGAAAAACCGATATTGCAAAACCGATATTGAAAAACCGATATTGAAAAACTGATATTTGAAAACCGATATTGAAAAACCGATATTGAAACCGATATTAGAACCGATATTGAAACCGATATTAGAACCGATATTGAAAAACCGATATTGAAAAACTGATATCGAAAAACCGATATCGAAAAACTGATATTGCAAAACCGATATTGCAAAACCGATATTGAAAAACCGATATTGAAAAACCGATATTGAAAAACCGATATTGAAAAACCGATATTGAAAAACCGATATTGAAAAACCGATATTGAAAAACCGATATTGAAAAACCGATATTGAAAAACCGATATTGAAACACCGATATTGAAAAACCGATATTGAAAAACTGATATTGAAACCGATATTAGAACCGATATTGAAAAACCGATATTGAAAAACCGATATTGAAAAACCGATATTGAAAAACCGATATTGAAAACCGATATTGAAAAACCAATATTGAAAAACCGATATTGAAAAACTGATATCGAAAAACTGATATTGCAAAACCGATATTGAAAAACGAATATTGAAACCGATATTAGAACCGATATTGAAAAACCGATATTGAAAAACCGATATTGAAAAACCGATATTGAAAAACCGATATTGAAAAACTGATATTTGAAAACCGATAATGAAAAACCGATATTGAAACCGATATTAGAACCGATATTGAAAAACCGATGTTGAAAAACTGATATCGAAAAACTGATATTGCAAAACCGATATTGAAACAGCGATATTGAAAAACCGATACTGAAACCGATATTGAAAAACCGATATTGAAAAACTGATATTTGAAAACCGATATTGAAAAACCGATATTGAAAAACCGATATTGAAAAACCGATATTGAAAAACCGATATTGAAAACCGATATTGAAAAACCAATATTGAAAAACCGATATTGAAAAACTGATATCGAAAAACTGATATTGCAAAACCGATATTGAAAAACGAATATTGAAACCGATATTAGAACCGATATTGAAAAACCGATATTGAAAAACCGATATTGAAAAACCGATATTGAAAAACCGATATTGAAAAACTGATATTTGAAAACCGATAATGAAAAACCGATATTGAAACCGATATTAGAACCGATATTGAAAAACCGATGTTGAAAAACTGATATCGAAAAACTGATATTGCAAAACCGATATTGAAACAGCGATATTGAAAAACCGATACTGAAACCGATATTGAAAAACCGATATTGAAAAACTGATATTTGAAAACCGATATTGAAAAACCGATATTGAAAAACCGATATTGAAAAACCGATATTGAAAAACCGATATTGAAAACCGATATTGAAAAACCAATATTGAAAAACCGATATTGAAAAACTGATATCGAAAAACCGATATTGAAAAACCGATATTGAAAAACCGATATTGAAAAACCGATATTGAAAAACCGATATTGAAAAACCGATATTGAAAAACCGATATTGAAAAACTGATATTGAAACCGATATTAGAACCGATATTGAAAAACCGATATTGAAAAACCGATATTGAAAAACCGATATTGAGAAACCGATATTGAAAACCGATATTGAAAAACCAATATTGAAAAACCGATATTGAAAAACTGATATCGAAAAACTGATATTGCAAAACCGATATTGAAAAACGAATATTGAAAAACCGATATTGAAAAACCAATATTGAAAAACCGATATTGAAAATCCGATATTGAAAAACTGATATTGCAAAACCGATATTGAAGAACCGATACTGAAACCGATATTAGAACCGATATTGAAAAACCGATATTGAAAAACCGATATTGAAAAACCGATATTGAAAATCCGATATTGAAAAACCGATATTGAAAAACTGATATCGAAAAACTGATATTGCAAAACCGATATTGAAACCGATATTAGAAGCGATATTGAAAAAACGATATTGAAACCGAAATTAGAACCGATATTGAAACCGATATTAGAACCGATATTGAAAAACCGATATTGAAAAACCGATATTGAAAAACCGATATTGAAAAACCGATATTGAAAAACCGATATTGAAAAACCGATATTGAAAAACTGATATTGAAACCGATATTAGAACCGATATTGAAAAACCGATATTGAAAAACCGATATTGAAAAACCGATATTGAGAAACCGATATTGAAAACCGATATTGAAAAACCAATATTGAAAAACCGATATTGAAAAACTGATATCGAAAAACTGATATTGCATAACCGATATTGAAAAACGAATATTGAAACCGATATTAGAACCGATATTGAAAAACCGATATTGAAAAACCGATATTGAAAAACCGATATTGAAAAACCGATATTGAAAAACCGATATTGAAAAACCGATATTGAAAAACCGATATTGAAAAACCGATATTGAAAAACCGATATTGAAAAACCGATATTGAAAAACTGATATTTGAAAACCGATATTGAAAAACCGATATTGAAACCGATATTAGAACCGATATTGAAACCGATATTAGAACCGATATTGAAAAACCGATATTGAAAAACTGATATCGAAAAACCGATATCGAAAAACTGATATTGCAAAACTGATATTGCAAAACCGATATTGAAAAACCGATATTGAAAAACCGATATTGAAAAACCGATATTGAAAAACCGATATTGAAAAACCGATATTGAAAAACCGATATTGAAAAACCGATATTGAAAAACCGATATTGAAACACCGATATTGAAAAACCGATATTGAAAAACTGATATTGAAACCGATATTAGAACCGATATTGAAAAACCGATATTGAAAAACCGATATTGAAAAACCGATATTGAAAAACCGATATTGAAAACCGATATTGAAAAACCAATATTGAAAAACCGATATTGAAAAACTGATATCGAAAAACTGATATTGCAAAACCGATATTGAAAAACGAATATTGAAACCGATATTAGAACCGATATTGAAAAACCGATATTGAAAAACCGATATTGAAAAACCGATATTGAAAAACCGATATTGAAAAACTGATATTTGAAAACCGATAATGAAAAACCGATATTGAAAAACCGATGTTGAAAAACTGATATCGAAAAACTGATATTGCAAAACCGATATTGAAAAACCGATACTGAAACCGAAATTAGAACCGATATTAGAACCGATATTGAAAAACCGATATTGAAAAACTGATATCGAAAAACCGATATCGAAAAACTGATATTGCAAAACTGATATTGCAAAACCGATATTGAAAAACCGATATTGAAAAACCGATATTGAAAAACCAATATTGAAAAACCGATATTGAAAAACGGATATCGAAAAACTGATATTGCAAAACCGATATTGAAAAACCGATATTGAAAAACTGATATTTGAAAACCGATATTGAAAAACCGATATTGAAACCGATATTAGAACCGATATTGAAACCGATATTAGACCGATATTGAAAAACCGATGTTGAAAAACTGATATCGAAAAACTGATATTGCAAAACCGATATTGAAACAGCGATATTGAAAAACCGATACTGAAACCGATATTGAAAAACCGATATTGAAAAACTGATATTTGAAAACCGATATTGAAAAACCGATATTGCAAAACCGATATTGAAAAACCGATATTGAAAAACTGATATTTGAAAACCGATATTGAAAAACCGATATTGAAACCGATATTAGAACCGATATTGAAACCGATATTAGAACCGATATTGAAAAACCGATATTGAAAAACTGATATCGAAAAACCGATATCGAAAAACTGATATTGCAAAACTGATATTGCAAAACCGATATTGAAAAACCGATATTGAAAAACCGATATTGAAAAACCGATATTGAAAAACCGATATTGAAAAACCGATATTGAAAAACCGATATTGAAAAACCGATATTGAAAAACCGATATTGAAAAACCGATATTGAAAAACCGATATTGAAACACCGATATTGAAAAACCGATATTGAAAAACTGATATTGAAACCGATATTAGAACCGATATTGAAAAACCGATATTGAAAAACCGATATTGAAAAACCGATATTGAAAAACCGATATTGAAAACCGATATTGAAAAACCAATATTGAAAAACCGATATTGAAAAACTGATATCGAAAAACTGATATTGCAAAACCGATATTGAAAAACGAATATTGAAACCGATATTAGAACCGATATTGAAAAACCGATATTGAAAAACCAATATTGAAAAACCGATATTGAAAAACGGATATCGAAAAACTGATATTGCAAAACCGATATTGAAAAACCGATATTGAAAAACTGATATTTGAAAACCGATATTGAAAAACCGATATTGAAACCGATATTAGAACCGATATTGAAACCGATATTAGAACCGATATTGAAAAACCGATGTTGAAAAACTGATATCGAAAAACTGATATTGCAAAACCGATATTGAAACAGCGATATTGAAAAACCGATACTGAAACCGATATTGAAAAACCGATATTGAAAAACTGATATTTGAAAACCGATATTGAAAAACCGATATTGCAAAACCGATATTGAAAAACCGATATTGAAAAACTGATATTTGAAAACCGATATTGAAAAACCGATATTGAAACCGATATTAGAACCGATATTGAAACCGATATTAGAACCGATATTGAAAAACCGATATTGAAAAACTGATATCGAAAAACCGATATCGAAAAACTGATATTGCAAAACTGATATTGCAAAACCGATATTGAAAAACCGATATTGAAAAACCGATATTGAAAAACCGATATTGAAAAACCGATATTGAAAAGCCGATATTGAAAAACCGATATTGAAAAACCGATATTGAAAAACCGATATTGAAAAACCGATATTGAAACACCGATATTGAAAAACCGATATTGAAAAACTGATATTGAAACCGATATTAGAACCGATATTGAAAAACCGATATTGAAAAACCGATATTGAAAAACCGATATTGAAAAACCGATATTGAAAACCGATATTGAAAAACCAATATTGAAAAACCGATATTGAAAAACTGATATCGAAAAACTGATATTGCAAAACCGATATTGAAAAACGAATATTGAAACCGATATTAGAACCGATATTGAAAAACCGATATTGAAAAACCGATATTGAAAAACCGATATTGAAAAACCGATATTGAAAAACTGATATCGAAAAACTGATATTGCAAAACCGATATTGAAAAACGAATATTGAAACCGATATTAGAACCGATATTGAAAAACCGATATTGAAAAACCGATATTGAAAAACCGATATTGAAAAACCGATATTGAAAAACCGATATTGAAACCGATATTAGAACCGATATTGAAACCGATATTAGAACCGATATTGAAAAACCGATATTGAAAAACTGATATCGAAAAACCGATATCGAAAAACTGATATTGCAAAACTGATATTGCAAAACCGATATTGAAAAACCGATATTGAAAAACCGATATTGAAAAACCGATATTGAAAAACCGATATTGAAAAACCGATATTGAAAAACCGATATTGAAAAACCGATATTGAAAAACCGATATTGAAAAACCGATATTGAAACACCGATATTGAAAAACCGATATTGAAAAACTGATATTGAAACCGATATTAGAACCGATATTGAAAAACCGATATTGAAAAACCGATATTGAAAAACCGATATTGAAAAACCGATATTGAAAACCGATATTGAAAAACCAATATTGAAAAACCGATATTGAAAAACTGATATCGAAAAACTGATATTGCAAAACCGATATTGAAAAACGAATATTGAAACCGATATTAGAACCGATATTGAAAAACCGATATTGAAAAACCGATATTGAAAAACCGATATTGAAAAACCGATATTGAAAAACTGATATTTGAAAACCGATAATGAAAAACCGATATTGAAAAACCGATGTTGAAAAACTGATATCGAAAAACTGATATTGCAAAACCGATATTGAAAAACCGATACTGAAACCCAAATTAGAACCGATATTAGAACCGATATTGAAAAACCGATATTGAAAAACTGATATCGAAAAACCGATATCGAAAAACTGATATTGCAAAACTGATATTGCAAAACCGATATTGAAAAACCGATATTGAAAAACCGATATTGAAAAACCAATATTGAAAAACCGATATTGAAAAACGGATATCGAAAAACTGATATTGCAAAACCGATATTGAAAAACCGATATTGAAAAACTGATATTTGAAAACCGATATTGAAAAACCGATATTGAAACCGATATTAGAACCGATATTGAAACCGATATTAGAACCGATATTGAAAAACCGATGTTGAAAAACTGATATCGAAAAACTGATATTGCAAAACCGATATTGAAACAGCGATATTGAAAAACCGATACTGAAACCGATATTGAAAAACCGATATTGAAAAACTGATATTTGAAAACCGATATTGAAAAACCGATATTGCAAAACCGATATTGAAAAACCGATATTGAAAAACTGATATTTGAAAACCGATATTGAAAAACCGATATTGAAACCGATATTAGAACCGATATTGAAACCGATATTAGAACCGATATTGAAAAACCGATATTGAAAAACTGATATCGAAAAACCGATATCGAAAAACTGATATTGCAAAACTGATATTGCAAAACCGATATTGAAAAACCGATATTGAAAAACCGATATTGAAAAACCGATATTGAAAAACCGATATTGAAAAACCGATATTGAAAAACCGATATTGAAAAACCGATATTGAAAAACCGATATTGAAAAACCGATATTGAAAAACCGATATTGAAAAACCGATATTGAAAAACCGATATTGAAACACCGATATTGAAAAACCGATATTGAAAAACTGATATTGAAACCGATATTAGAACCGATATTGAAAAACCGATATTGAAAAACCGATATTGAAAAACCGATATTGAAAAACCGATATTGAAAACCGATATTGAAAAACCAATATTGAAAAACCGATATTGAAAAACTGATATCGAAAAACTGATATTGCAAAACCGATATTGAAAAACGAATATTGAAACCGATATTAGAACCGATATTGAAAAACCGATATTGAAAAACCAATATTGAAAAACCGATATTGAAAAACGGATATCGAAAAACTGATATTGCAAAACCGATATTGAAAAACCGATATTGCAAAACCGATATTGAAAAACCGATATTGAAAAACTGATATTTGAAAACCGATATTGAAAAACCGATATTGAAACCGATATTAGAACCGATATTGAAACCGATATTAGAACCGATATTGAAAAACCGATATTGAAAAACTGATATCGAAAAACCGATATCGAAAAACTGATATTGCAAAACTGATATTGCAAAACCGATATTGAAAAACCGATATTGAAAAACCGATATTGAAAAACCGATATTGAAAAACCGATATTGAAAAGCCGATATTGAAAAACCGATATTGAAAAACCGATATTGAAAAACCGATATTGAAAAACCGATATTGAAACACCGATATTGAAAAACCGATATTGAAAAACTGATATTGAAACCGATATTAGAACCGATATTGAAAAACCGATATTGAAAAACCGATATTGAAAAACCGATATTGAAAAACCGATATTGAAAACCGATATTGAAAAACCAATATTGAAAAACCGATATTGAAAAACTGATATCGAAAAACTGATATTGCAAAACCGATATTGAAAAACGAATATTGAAACCGATATTAGAACCGATATTGAAAAACCGATATTGAAAAACCGATATTGAAAAACCGATATTGAAAAACCGATATTGAAAAACTGATATTTGAAAACCGATAATGAAAAACCGATATTGAAACCGATATTAGAACCGATATTGAAAAACCGATGTTGAAAAACTGATATCGAAAAACTGATATTGCAAAACCGATGTTGAAACAGCGATATTGAAAAACCGATACTGAAACCGATATTGAAAAACCGATATTGAAAAACTGATATTTGAAAACCGATATTGAAAAACCGATATTGAAAAACCGATATTGAAAAACCGATATTGAAAAACCGATATTGAAAACCGATATTGAAAAACCAATATTGAAAAACCGATATTGAAAAACTGATATCGAAAAACTGATATTGCAAAACCGATATTGAAAAACGAATATTGAAACCGATATTAGAACCGATATTGAAAAACCGATATTGAAAAACCGATATTGAAAAACCGATATTGAAAAACCGATATTGAAAAACCGATATTGAAAAACCGATATTGAAAAACCGATATTGAAAAACCGATATTGAAAAACCGATATTGAAAAACTGATATTGAAACCGATATTAGAACCGATATTGAAAAACCGATATTGAAAAACCGATATTGAAAAACCGATATTGAGAAACCGATATTGAAAACCGATATTGAAAAACCAATATTGAAAAACCGATATTGAAAAACTGATATCGAAAAACTGATATTGCAAAACCGATATTGAAAAACGAATATTGAAAAACCGATATTGAAAAACCAATATTGAAAAACCGATATTGAAAATCCGATATTGAAAAACTGATATCGAAAAACTGATATTGCAAAACCGATATTGAAAAACCGATACTGAAACCGATATTAGAACCGATATTGAAAAACCGATATTGAAAAACCGATATTGAAAAACCGATATTGAAAATCCGATATTGAAAAACCGATATTGAAAAACTGATATCGAAAAACTGATATTGCAAAACCGATATTGAAACCGATATTAGAAGCGATATTGAAAAAACGATATTGAAACCGAAATTAGAACCGATATTGAAACCGATATTAGAACCGATATTGAAAAACCGATATTGAAAAACCGATATTGAAAAACCGATATTGAAAAACCGATATTGAAAAACTGATATTGAAACCGATATTAGAACCGATATTGAAAAACCGATATTGAAAAACTGATATTGAAAAACCGATATTGAGAAACCGATATTGAAAACCGATATTGAAAAACCAATATTGAAAAACCGATATTGAAAAACTGATATCGAAAAACTGATATTGCAAAACCGATATTGAAAAACGAATATTGAAACCGATATTAGAACCGATATTGAAAAACCGATATTGAAAAACCGATATTGAAAAACCGATATTGAAAAACCGATATTGAAAAACCGATATTGAAAAACCGATATTGAAAAACCGATATTGAAAAACCGATATTGAAAAACCGATATTGAAAAACCGATATTGAAAAACCGATATTGAAAAACTGATATTTGAAAACCGATATTGAAAAACCGATATTGAAACCGATATTAGAACCGATATTGAAACCGATATTAGAACCGATATTGAAAAACCGATATTGAAAAACTGATATCGAAAAACCGATATCGAAAAACTGATATTGCAAAACTGATATTGCAAAACCGATATTGAAAAACCGATATTGAAAAACCGATATTGAAAAACCGATATTGAAAAACCGATATTGAAACACCGATATTGAAAAACCGATATTGAAAAACCGATATTGAAAAACCGATATTGAAACACCGATATTGAAAAACCGATATTGAAAAACTGATATTGAAACCGATATTAGAACCGATATTGAAAAACCGATATTGAAAAACCGATATTGAAAAACCGATATTGAAAAACCGATATTGAAAACCGATATTGAAAAACCAATATTGAAAAACCGATATTGAAAAACTGATATCGAAAAACTGATATTGCAAAACCGATATTGAAAAACGAATATTGAAACCGATATTAGAACCGATATTGAAAAACCGATATTGAAAAACCGATATTGAAAAACCGATATTGAAAAACTGATATTTGAAAACCGATAATGAAAAACCGATATTGAAAAACCGATGTTGAAAAACTGATATCGAAAAACTGATATTGCAAAACCGATATTGAAACAGCGATATTGAAAAACCGATACTGAAACCGATATTGAAAAACCGATATTGAAAAACTGATATTTGAAAACCGATATTGAAAAACCGATATTGAAAAACCGATATTGAAAAACCGATATTGAAAAACCGATATTGAAAACCGATATTGAAAAACCAATATTGAAAAACCGATATTGAAAAACTGATATCGAAAAACTGATATTGCAAAACCGATATTGAAAAACGAATATTGAAACCGATATTAGAACCGATATTGAAAAACCGATATTGAAAAACCGATATTGAAAAACCGATATTGAAAAACCGATATTGAAAAACCGATATTGCAAAACCGATATTGAAAAACGGAATATTGAAAAACTGATATTTGAAAACCGATATTGAAAAACCGATATTGAAAAACCGATATTGAAAAACTGATATTGAAACCGATATTAGAACCGATATTGAAAAACCGATATTGAAAAACCGATATTGAAAAACCGATATTGAAAAACCGATATTGAGAAACCGATATTGAAAACCGATATTGAAAAACCAATATTGAAAAACCGATATTGAAAAACTGATATCGAAAAACTGATATTGCAAAACCGATATTGAAAAACGAATATTGAGACCGATATTAGAACCGATATTGAAAAACCGATATTGAAAAACCGATATTGAAAAACCGATATTGAAAAACCGATATTGAAAAACCGATATTGAAAAACCGATATTGAAAAACCGATATTGAAAAACCGATATTGAAAAACCGATATTGAAAAACTGATATTTGAAAACCGATAATGAAAAACCGATATTGAAACCGATATTAGAACCGATATTGAAAAACCGATATTGAAAAACCGATATTGAATAACCAATATTGAAAAACCGATATTGAAAAACCGATATTGAAAAACTGTTATCGAAAAACTGATATTGCAAAACCGATATTGAAACAGCGATATTGAAAAACCGATACTGAAACCGATATTAGAACCGATATTGAAAAACCGATATTGAAAAACCGATATTGAAAAACCGATATTGAAAAACCGATATTGAAAAACCAATATTGAAAAACCGATATTGAAAAACGGATATCGAAAAACTGATATTGCAAAACCGATATTGAAAAACCGATATTGAAAAACCGATATTGAAAAACCAATATTGAAAAACCGATATTGAAAAACGGATATCGAAAAACTGATATTGCAAAACCGATATTGAAAAACCGATATTGAAAAACTGATATTTGAAAACCGATATTGAAAAACCGATATTGAAACCGATATTAGAACCGATATTGAAACCGATATTAGAACCGATAATGAAAAACCGATATTGAAACCGATATTAGAACCGATATTGAAAAACCGATGTTGAAAAACTGATATCGAAAAACTGATATTGCAAAACTGATATCGAAAAACTGATATTGCAAAACCGATATTGAAAAACGAATATTGAAACCGATATTAGAACCGATATTGAAAAACCGATATTGAAAAACCGATATTGAAAAACTGATATTTGAAAACCGATAATGAAAAACCGATATTGAAACCGATATTAGAACCGATATTGAAAAACCGATGTTGAAAAACCGATATTGAAAAACTGATATTGAAAAACCGATACTGAAACCGATATTGAAAAACCGATATTGAAAAACTGATATTTGAAAACCGATATTGAAAAACCGATACTGAAACCGATATTGAAAAACCGATATTGAAAAACTGATATTTGAAAACCGATATTGAAAAACCGATATTGAAACCGATATTAGAACCGATATTGAAACCGATATTGTAAAACCGATACTGAAACCGATATTAGAACCGATATTGAAAAACCGATATTGAAAAACCGATATTGAAAAACCGATATTGAAAATCCGATATTGAAAAACCGATATTGAAAAACTGATATTGAAACAGCGATATTGAAAAACCGATACTGAAACCGATATTAGAACCGATATTGAAAAACCGATATTGAAAAACCGATATTGAAAAACCGATATTGAAAAACCGATATTGAAAAACCGATATTGAAAAACCGATATTGAAAAACTGATATTTGAAAACCGATATTGAAAAACCGATATTGAAACCGATATTAGAACCGATATTGAAAAACCGATATTGAAAAACCGATATTGAAAAACCAATATTGAAAAACCGATATTGAAAAACGGATATCGAAAAACTGATATTGCAAAACCGATATTGAAAAACCGATATTGAAAAACCGATATTGAAAAACGGATATCGAAAAACTGATATTGCAAAACCAATATTGAAAAACCGATATTGAAAAACTGATATTTGAAAACCGATATTGAAAAACCGATATTGAAACCGATATTAGAACCGATATTGAAACCGATATTAGAACCGATATTGAAAAACCGATATTGAAAAACCGATATTGAAAAACCGATATTGAAAAACCGATATTGAAAAACTGATATTTGAAAACCGATATTGAAAAACCGATATTGAAACCGATATTAGAACCGATATTGAAAAACCGATATTGAAAAACCGATATTGAAAAACCAATATTGAAAAACCGATATTGAAAAACGGATATCGAAAAACTGATATTGCAAAACCGATATTGAAAAACCGATATTGAAAAACCGATATTGAAAAACCAATATTGAAAAACCGATATTGAAAAACGGATATCGAAAAACTGATATTGCAAAACCGATATTGAAAAACCGATATTGAAAAACTGATATTTGAAAACCGATATTGAAAAACCGATATTGAAACCGATATTAGAACCGATATTGAAACCGATATTAGAACCGATATTGAAAAACCGATATTGAAAAACCGATATTGAAAAACCGATATTGTAAAACCGATATTCAAAACCGATATTGAAAAACCAATATTGAAAAACCGATATTGAAAAACTGATATCGAAAAACTGATATTGCAAAACCGATATTGAAAAACCGATACTGAAACCGAAATTAGAACCGATATTAGAACCGATATTGAAAAACCGATATTGAAAAACTGATATCGAAAAACCGATATCGAAAAACTGATATTGCAAAACTGATATTGCAAAACCGATATTGAAAAACCGATATTGAAAAACCGATATTGAAAAACCAATATTGAAAAACCGATATTGAAAAACGGATATCGAAAAACTGATATTGCAAAACCGATATTGAAAAACCGATATTGAAAAACTGATATTTGAAAACCGATATTGAAAAACCGATATTGAAACCGATATTAGAACCGATATTGAAACCGATATTAGAACCGATATTGAAAAACCGATGTTGAAAAACTGATATCGAAAAACTGATATTGCAAAACCGATATTGAAACAGCGATATTGAAAAACCGATACTGAAACCGATATTGAAAAACCGATATTGAAAAACTGATATTTGAAAACCGATATTGAAAAACCGATATTGCAAAACCGATATTGAAAAACCGATATTGAAAAACTGATATTTGAAAACCGATATTGAAAAACCGATATTGAAACCGATATTAGAACCGATATTGAAACCGATATTAGAACCGATATTGAAAAACCGATATTGAAAAACCGATATTGAAAAACTGATATTTGAAAACCGATATTGAAAAACCGATATTGAAACCGATATTAGAACCGATATTGAAACCGATATTAGAACCGATAATGAAAAACCGATATTGAAACCGATATTAGAACCGATATTGAAAAACCGATGTTGAAAAACTGATATCGAAAAACTGATATTGCAAAACTGATATCGAAAAACTGATATTGCAAAACCGATATTGAAAAACGAATATTGAAACCGATATTAGAACCGATATTGAAAAACCGATATTGAAAAACCGATATTGAAAAACTGATATTTGAAAACCGATAATGAAAAACCGATATTGAAACCGATATTAGAACCGATATTGAAAAACCGATGTTGAAAAACTGATATCGAAAAACTGATATTGCAAAACCGATATTGAAACAGCGATATTGAAAAACCGATACTGAAACCGATATTGAAAAACCGATATTGAAAAACTGATATTTGAAAACCGATATTGAAAAACCGATACTGAAACCGATATTGAAAAACCGATATTGAAAAACTGATATTTGAAAACCGATATTGAAAAACCGATATTGCAAAACCGATATTGAAAAACAGAATATTGAAAAACTGATATTTGAAAACCGATATTGAAAAACCGATATTGAAACCGATATTAGAACCGATATTGAAACCGATATTAGAACCGATATTGAAAAACCGATATTGAAAAACTGATATCGAAAAACCGATATCGAAAAACTGATATTGCAAAACTGATATTGCAAAACCGATATTGAAAAACCGATATTGAAAAACCGATATTGAAAAACCAATATTGAAAAACCGATATTGAAAAACGGATATCGAAAAACTGATATTGCAAAACCGATATTGAAAAACCGATATTGAAAAACTGATATTTGAAAACCGATATTGAAAAACCGATATTGAAACCGATATTAGAACCGATATTGAAACCGATATTGTAAAACCGATACTGAAACCGATATTAGAACCGATATTGAAAAACCGATATTGAAAAACCGATATTGAAAAACCGATATTGAAAATCCGATATTGAAAAACCGATATTGAAAAACTGATATTGAAACAGCGATATTGAAAAACCGATACTGAAACCGATATTAGAACCGATATTGAAAAACCGATATTGAAAAACCGATATTGAAAAACCGATATTGAAAAACCGATATTGAAAAACCGATATTGAAAAACCGATATTGAAAAACCGATATTGAAAAACTGATATTTGAAAACCGATATTGAAAAACCGATATTGAAACCGATATTAGAACCGATATTGAAAAACCGATATTGAAAAACCGATATTGAAAAACCAATATTGAAAAACCGATATTGAAAAACGGATATCGAAAAACTGATATTGCAAAACCGATATTGAAAAACCGATATTGAAAAACCGATATTGAAAAACGGATATCGAAAAACTGATATTGCAAAACCGATATTGAAAAACCGATATTGAAAAACTGATATTTGAAAACCGATATTGAAAAACCGATATTGAAACCGATATTAGAACCGATATTGAAACCGATATTAGAACCGATATTGAAAAACCGATATTGAAAAACCGATATTGAAAAACCGATATTGAAAAACTGATATTTGAAAACCGATATTGAAAAACCGATATTGAAACCGATATTAGAACCGATATTGAAAAACCGATATTGAAAAACCGATATTGAAAAACCAATATTGAAAAACCGATATTGAAAAACGGATATCGAAAAACTGATATTGCAAAACCGATATTGAAAAACCGATATTGAAAAACCGATATTGAAAAACCAATATTGAAAAACCGATATTGAAAAACGGATATCGAAAAACTGATATTGCAAAACCGATATTGAAAAACCGATATTGAAAAACTGATATTTGAAAACCGATATTGAAAAACCGATATTGAAACCGATATTAGAACCGATATTGAAACCGATATTAGAACCGATATTGAAAAACCGATATTGAAAAACCGATATTGAAAAACCGATATTGTAAAACCGATATTCAAAACCGATATTGAAAAACCAATATTGAAAAACCGATATTGAAAAACTGATATCGAAAAACTGATATTGCAAAACCGATATTGAAAAACCGCTACTGAAACCGAAATTAGAACCGATATTAGAACCGATATTGAAAAACCGATATTGAAAAACTGATATCGAAAAACCGATATCGAAAAACTGATATTGCAAAACTGATATTGCAAAACCGATATTGAAAAACCGATATTGAAAAACCGATATTGAAAAACCAATATTGAAAAACCGATATTGAAAAACGGATATCGAAAAACTGATATTGCAAAACCGATATTGAAAAACCGATATTGAAAAACTGATATTTGAAAACCGATATTGAAAAACCGATATTGAAACCGATATTAGAACCGATATTGAAACCGATATTAGAACCGATATTGAAAAACCGATGTTGAAAAACTGATATCGAAAAACTGATATTGCAAAACCGATATTGAAACAGCGATATTGAAAAACCGATACTGAAACCGATATTGAAAAACCGATATTGAAAAACTGATATTTGAAAACCGATATTGAAAAACCGATATTGCAAAACCGATATTGAAAAACCGATATTGAAAAACTGATATTTGAAAACCGATATTGAAAAACCGATATTGAAACCGATATTAGAACCGATATTGAAACCGATATTAGAACCGATATTGAAAAACCGATATTGAAAAACTGATATCGAAAAACCGATATCGAAAAACTGATATTGCAAAACCGATATTGCAAAACCGATATTGAAAAACCGATATTGAAAAACCGATATTGAAAAACCGATATTGAAAAACCGATATTGAAAAACCGATATTGAAAAACCGATATTGAAAAACCGATATTGAAAAACCGATATTGAAAAACCGATATTGAAACACCGATATTGAAAAACCGATATTGAAAAACTGATATTGAAACCGATATTAGAACCGATATTGAAAAACCGATATTGAAAAACCGATATTGAAAAACCGATATTGAAAAACCGATATTGAAAACCGATATTGAAAAACCAATATTGAAAAACCGATATTGAAAAACTGATATCGAAAAACTGATATTGCAAAACCGATATTGAAAAACGAATATTGAAACCGATATTAGAACCGATATTGAAAAACCGATATTGAAAAACCGATATTGAAAAACCGATATTGAAAAACCGATATTGAAAAACTGATATTTGAAAACCGATAATGAAAAACCGATATTGAAACCGATATTAGAACCGATATTGAAAAACCGATGTTGAAAAACTGATATCGAAAAACTGATATTGCAAAACCGATATTGAAACAGCGATATTGAAAAACCGATACTGAAACCGATATTGAAAAACCGATATTGAAAAACTGATATTTGAAAACCGATATTGAAAAACCGATATTGAAAAACCGATATTGAGAAACCGATATTGAAAAACCGATATTGAAAAACCGATATTGAAAAACCGATATTGTAAAACCGATATTCAAAACCGATATTGAAAAACCAATATTGAAAAACCGATATTGAAAAACTGATATCGAAAAACTGATATTGCAAAACCGATATTGAAAAACCGATACTGAAACCGAAATTAGAACCGATATTAGAACCGATATTGAAAAACCGATATTGAAAAACTGATATCGAAAAACCGATATCGAAAAACTGATATTGCAAAACTGATATTGCAAAACCGATATTGAAAAACCGATATTGAAAAACCGATATTGAAAAACCAATATTGAAAAACCGATATTGAAAAACGGATATCGAAAAACTGATATTGCAAAACCGATATTGAAAAACCGATATTGAAAAACTGATATTTGAAAACCGATATTGAAAAACCGATATTGAAACCGATATTAGAACCGATATTGAAACCGATATTAGAACCGATATTGAAAAACCGATGTTGAAAAACTGATATCGAAAAACTGATATTGCAAAACCGATATTGAAACAGCGATATTGAAAAACCGATACTGAAACCGATATTGAAAAACCGATATTGAAAAACTGATATTTGAAAACCGATATTGAAAAACCGATATTGCAAAACCGATATTGAAAAACCGATATTGAAAAACTGATATTTGAAAACCGATATTGAAAAACCGATATTGAAACCGATATTAGAACCGATATTGAAACCGATATTAGAACCGATATTGAAAAACCGATATTGAAAAACTGATATCGAAAAACCGATATCGAAAAACTGATATTGCAAAACCGATATTGCAAAACCGATATTGAAAAACCGATATTGAAAAACCGATATTGAAAAACCGATATTGAAAAACCGATATTGAAAAACCGATATTGAAAAACCGATATTGAAAAACCGATATTGAAAAACCGATATTGAAAAACCGATATTGAAACACCGATATTGAAAAACCGATATTGAAAAACTGATATTGAAACCGATATTAGAACCGATATTGAAAAACCGATATTGAAAAACCGATATTGAAAAACCGATATTGAAAAACCGATATTGAAAACCGATATTGAAAAACCAATATTGAAAAACCGATATTGAAAAACTGATATCGAAAAACTGATATTGCAAAACCGATATTGAAAAACGAATATTGAAACCGATATTAGAACCGATATTGAAAAACCGATATTGAAAAACCGATATTGAAAAACCGATATTGAAAAACCGATATTGAAAAACTGATATTTGAAAACCGATAATGAAAAACCGATATTGAAACCGATATTAGAACCGATATTGAAAAACCGATGTTGAAAAACTGATATCGAAAAACTGATATTGCAAAACCGATATTGAAACAGCGATATTGAAAAACCGATACTGAAACCGATATTGAAAAACCGATATTGAAAAACTGATATTTGAAAACCGATATTGAAAAACCGATATTGAAAAACCGATATTGAAAAACCGATATTGAAAAACCGATATTGAAAACCGATATTGAAAAACCAATATTGAAAAACCGATATTGAAAAACTGATATCGAAAAACTGATATTGCAAAACCGATATTGAAAAACGAATATTGAAACCGATATTAGAACCGATATTGAAAAACCGATATTGAAAAACCGATATTGAAAAACCGATATTGAAAAACCGATATTGAAAAACCGATATTGAAAAACCGATATTGAAAAACCGATATTGAAAAACCGATATTGAAAAACCGATATTGAAAAACCGATATTGAAAAACCGATATTGAAAAACCGATATTGAAAAACTGATATTGAAACCGATATTAGAACCGATATTGAAAAACCGATATTGAAAAACCGATATTGAAAAACCGATATTGAGAAACCGATATTGAAAACCGATATTGAAAAACCAATATTGAAAAACCGATATTGAAAAACTGATATCGAAAAACTGATATTGCAAAACCGATATTGAAAAACGAATATTGAAAAACCGATATTGAAAAACCAATATTGAAAAACCGATATTGAAAATCCGATATTGAAAAACTGATATTGCAAAACCGATATTGAAAAACCGATTCTGAAACCGATATTAGAACCGATATTGAAAAACCGATATTGAAAAACCGATATTGAAAAACCGATATTGAAAATCCGATATTGAAAAACCGATATTGAAAAACTGATATCGAAAAACTGATATTGCAAAACCGATATTGAAACCGATATTAGAAGCGATATTGAAAAAACGATATTGAAACCGAAATTAGAACACCGAAATTAGAACCGATATTGAAACCGATATTAGAACCGATATTGAAAAACCGATATTGAAAAACCGATATTGAAAAACCGATATTGTAAAACCGATATTGAAAAACTGATATTGAAACCGATATTAGAACCGATATTGAAAAACCGATATTGAAAAACCGATATTGAAAAACCGATATTGAGAAACCGATATTGAAAACCGATATTGAAAAACCAATATTGAAAAACCGATATTGAAAAGCTGATATCGAAAAACTGATATTGCAAAACCGATATTGAAAAACGAATATTGAAACCGATATTAGAACCGATATTGAAAAACCGATATTGAAAAACCGATATTGAAAAACCGATATTGAAAAACCGATATTGAAAAACCGATATTGAAAAACCGATATTAAAAACTGATATTGCAAAACCGATATTGAAAAAACCGATATTGAAAAACCGATATTGAAAAACCGATATTGAAAAACTGATATTTGAAAACCGATAATGAAAAACCGATATTGAAACCGATATTAGAACCGATATTGAAAAACCGATATTGAAAAACCGATATTGAAAAACCAATATTGAAAAACCGATATTGAAAAAACGATATTGAAAAACTGATATTTGAAAACCGATATTGACAAACCGATATTGAAAAACCGATATTGAAAAACCAATATTGAAAAACCGATGTTGAAAAACTGATATCGAAAAACTGATATTGCAAAACCGATATTGAAACAGCGATATTGAAAAACCGATACTGAAACCGATATTAGAACCGATATTGAAAAACCGATATTGAAAAACCGATATTGAAAAACCGATATTGAAAATCCGATATTGAAAAACCGATATTGAAAAACTGATATCGAAAAACTGATATTGCAAAACCGATATTGAAACCGATATTAGAACCGATATTGAAAAACCGATATTGAAACCGATATTAGAACCGATATTGAAAAACCGATATTGAAACCGATATTAGAACCGATATTGAAAAACGAATATTGAAACCGATATTAGAACCGATATTGAAAAACCGATATTGAAAAACCGATATTGAAAAACCGATATTGAAAAACTGATATTTGAAAACCGATAATGAAAAACCGATATTGAAACCGATATTAGAACCGATTTTGAAAAACCGATATTGAAAAACCGATATTGAAAAACCAATATTGAAAAACCGATATTGAAAAACCGATATTGAAAAACTGATATTTGAAAACCGATATTGAAAAACCAATATTGAAAAACCGATATTGAAAAACTGATATCGAAAAACTGATAGTGCAAAACCGATATTGAAAAACCGATACTGAAACCGATATTAGAACCGATATTGAAAAACCGATATTGAAAAACCGATATTGAAAAACCGATATTGAAAATCCGATATTGAAAAACCGATATTGAAAAACTGATATTGAAACCGATATTAGAACCGATATTGAAAAACCGATATTGAAAAACCGATATTGAAAAACCGATATTGCAAAACTGATATTGCAAAACCGATATTGAAAAACCGATATTGAAAAACCGATATTGAAAAACCAATATTGAAAAACCGATATTGAAAAACGGATATCGAAAAACTGATATTGCAAAACCGATATTGAAAAACCGATATTGAAAAACTGATATTTGAAAACCGATATTGAAAAACCGATATTGAAACCGATATTAGAACCGATATTGAAACCGATATTAGAACCGATATTGAAAAACCGATATTGAAAAACTGATATCGAAAAACTAATATTGCAAAACCGATATTGAAAGACCGATATTGAAAAACCGATATTGAAAAACCGATATTGAAAAACTGATATCGAAAAACTGATATTGCAAAACCGATATTGAAACCGATATTAGAAGCGATATTGAAAAAACGATATTGAAACCGATATTAGAACCGACATTGAAACCGATATTAGAACCGATATTGAAAAACCGATATTGAAAAACCGATATTGAAAAACCGATATTGAAAAACCGATATTGAAAAACCGATATTGAAAAACTGATATTGAAACCGATATTAGAACCGATATTGAAAAACCGATATTGAAAAACCGATATTGAAAAACCGATATTGAGAAACCGATATTGAAAACCGATATTGAAAAGCCAATATTGAAAAACCGATATTGAAAAACTGATATCGAAAAACTGATATTGCAAAACCGATATTGAAAAACGAATATTGAAAAACCGATATTGAAAAACCAATATTGAAAAACCGATATTGAAAAACCGATATTGAAAAACTGATATCGAAAAACTGATATTGCAAAACCGATATTGAAAAACCGATACTGAAACCGATATTAGAACCGATATTGAAAAACCGATATTGAAAAACCGATATTGAAAAACCGATATTGAAAATCCGATATTGAAAAACCGATATTGAAAAACTGATATCGAAAAACTGATATTGCAAAACCGATATTGAAACCGATATTAGAAGCGATATTGAAAAAACGATATTGAAACCGAAATTAGAACCGATATTGAAACCGATATTAGAACCGATATTGAAAAACCGATATTGAAAAACCGATATTGAAAAACCGATATTGAAAAACCGATATTGAAAAACCGATATTGAAAAACTGATATTGAAACCGATATTAGAACCGATATTGAAAAACCGATATTGAAAAACCGATATTGAAAAACCGATATTGAGAAACCGATATTGAAAACCGATATTGAAAAACCAATATTGAAAAACCGATATTGAAAAACTGATATCGAAAAACTGATATTGCAAAACCGATATTGAAAAACGAATATTGAAACCGATATTAGAACCGATATTGAAAAACCGATATTGAAAAACCGATATTGAAAAACCGATATTGAAAAACCGATATTGAAAAACCGATATTGAAAAACCGATATTGAAAAACCGATATTGAAAATCCGATATTGAAAAACCGATATTGAAAAACTGATATCGAAAAACTGATATTGCAAAACCGATATTGAAACCGATATTAGAACCGATATTGAAAAACCGATATTGAAACCGATATTAGAACCGATATTGAAAAACCGATATTGAAACCGATATTAGAACCGATATTGAAAAACCGATATTGAAAAACGAATATTGAAACCGATATTAGAACCGATATTGAAAAACCGATATTGAAAAACCGATATTGAAAAACCGATATTGAAAAACCGATATTGAAAAACCGATATTGAAAAACCGATATTGAAAAACCGATATTGAAAAACTGATATTTGAAAACCGATAATGAAAAACCGATATTGAAACCGATATTAGAACCGATATTGAAAAACCGATATTGAAAAACCGATATTGAAAAACCAATATTGAAAAACCGATATTGAAAAACCGATATTGAAAAACTGATATTTGAAAACCGATATTGAAAAACCAATATTGAAAAACCGATATTGAAAAACTGATATCGAAAAACTGATAGTGCAAAACCGATATTGAAAAACCGATACTGAAACCGATATTAGAACCGATATTGAAAAACCGATATTGAAAAACCGATATTGAAAGACCGATATTGAAAATCCGATATTGAAAAACCGATATTGAAAAACTGATATTGAAACCGATATTAGAACCGATATTGAAAAACCGATATTGAAAAACCGATATTGAAAAACCGATATTGAGAAACCGATATTGAAAACCGATATTGAAAAACCAATATTGAAAAACCGATATTGAAAAACTGATATCGAAAAACTGATATTGCAAAACCGATATTGAAAAGCGAATATTGAAACCGATATTAGAACCGATATTGAAAAACCGATATTGAAAAACGAATATTGAAACCGATATTAGAACCGATATTGAAAAACCGATATTGAAAAACCGATATTGAAAAACCGATATTGAAAAACCGATATTGAAAAACCGATATTGAAAAACCGATATTGAAAAACCGATATTGAAAAACCGATATTGAAAAACCAATATTGAAAAACCGATATTGAAAAACCGATATTGAAAAACTGATATTTGAAAACCGATATTGAAAAACCAATATTGAAAAACCGATATTGAAAAACTGATATCGAAAAACTGATATTGCAAAACCGATATTGAAAAACCGATACTGAAACCGATATTAGAACCGATATTGAAAAACCGATATTGAAAAACCGATATTGAAAAACCGATATTGAAAATCCGATATTGAAAAACCGATATTGAAAAACTGATATCGAAAAACTGATATTGCAAAACCGATATTGAAACCGATATTAGAAGCGATATTGAAAAAACGATATTGAAACCGATATTAGAACCGATATTGAAAAACCGATATTGAAAAACCGATATTGAAAAACCGATATTGAAAAACCGATATTGAAAAACCGATATTGAAAAACTGATATTGAAACCGATATTAGAACCGATATTGAAAAACCGATATTGAAAAACCGATATTGAAAAACCAATATTGAAAAACCGATATTGAAAAACCGATATTGAAAAACTGATATTTGAAAACCGATATTGAAAAACCAATATTGAAAAACCGATATTGAAAAACTGATATCGAAAAACTGATATTGCAAAACCGATATTGAAAAACAGATACTGAAACCGATATTAGAACCGATATTGAAAAACCGATATTGAAAAACCGATATTGAAAAACCGATATTGAAAATCCGATTTTGAAAAACCGATATTGAAAAACTGATATCGAAAAACTGATATTGCAAAACCGATATTGAAACCGATATTAGAAGCGATATTGAAAAAACGATATTGAAACCGATATTAGAACCGATATTGAAAAACCGATATTGAAAAACCGATATTGAAAAACCGATATTGAAAAACCGATATTGAAAAACCGATATTGAAAAACTGATATTGAAACCGATATTAGAACCGATATTGAAAAACCGATATTGAAAAACCGATATTGAAAAACCGATATTGAGAAACCGATATTGAAAACCGATATTGAAAAACCAATATTGAAAAACCGATATTGAAAAACTGATATCGAAAAACTGATATTGCAAAACCGATATTGAAAAACGAATATTGAAACCGATATTAGAACCGATATTGAAAAACCGATATTGAAAAACCGATATTGAAAAACCGATATTGAAAAACCGATATTGAAAAACCGATATTGAAAAACCGATATTGAAAAACCGATATTGAAAAACCGATATTGAAAAACCGATATTGAAAAACCGATATTGAAAAACTGATATTTGAAAACCGATAATGAAAAACCGATATTGAAACCGATATTAGAACCGATATTGAAAAACCGATATTGAAAAACCGATATTGAAAAACCAATATTGAAAAACCGATATTGAAAAACCGATATTGAAAAACTGATATTTGAAAACCGATATTGAAAAACCGATATTGACAAACCGATATTGAAAAACCGATATTGAAAAACCAATATTGAAAAACCGATGTTGAAAAACTGATATCGAAAAACTGATATTGCAAAACCGATATTGAAACAGCGATATTGAAAAACCGATACTGAAACCGATATTAGAACCGATATTGAAAAACCGATATTGAAAAACCGATATTGAAAAACCGATATTGAAAATCCGATATTGAAAAACCGATATTGAAAAACTGATATCGAAAAACTGATATTGCAAAACCGATATTGAAACCGATATTAGAACCGATATTGAAAAACCGATATTGAAACCGATATTAGAACCGATATTGAAAAACCGATATTGAAACCGATATTAGAACCGATATTGAAGAACCGATATTGAAAAACGAATATTGAAACCGATATTAGAACCGATATTGAAAAACCGATATTGAAAAACCGATATTGAAAAACCGATATTGAAAAACCGATATTGAAAAACCGATATTGAAAAACCAATATTGAAAAACCGATGTTGAAAAACTGATATCGAAAAACTGATATTGCAAAACCGATATTGAAACAGCGATATTGAAAAACCGATACTGAAACCGATATTAGAACCGATATTGAAAAACCGATATTGAAAAACCGATATTGAAAAACCGATATTGAAAATCCGATATTGAAAAACCGATATTGAAAAACTGATATCGAAAAACTGATATTGCAAAACCGATATTGAAACCGATATTAGAACCGATATTGAAAAACCGATATTGAAACCGATATTAGAACCGATATTGAAAAACCGATATTGAAACCGATATTAGAACCGATATTGAAAAACGAATATTGAAACCGATATTAGAACCGATATTGAAAAACCGATATTGAAAAACCGATATTGAAAAACCGATATTGAAAAACTGATATTTGAAAACCGATAATGAAAAACCGATATTGAAACCGATATTAGAACCGATTTTGAAAAACCGATATTGAAAAACCGATATTGAAAAACCAATATTGAAAAACCGATATTGAAAAACCGATATTGAAAAACTGATATTTGAAAACCGATATTGAAAAACCAATATTGAAAAACCGATATTGAAAAACTGATATCGAAAAACTGATAGTGCAAAACCGATATTGAAAAACCGATACTGAAACCGATATTAGAACCGATATTGAAAAACCGATATTGAAAAACCGATATTGAAAAACCGATATTGAAAATCCGATATTGAAAAACCGATATTGAAAAACTGATATTGAAACCGCTATTAGAACCGATATTGAAAAACCGATATTGAAAAACCGATATTGAAAAACCGATATTGCAAAACTGATATTGCAAAACCGATATTGAAAAACCGATATTGAAAAACCGATATTGAAAAACCAATATTGAAAAACCGATATTGAAAAACGGATATCGAAAAACTGATATTGCAAAACCGATATTGAAAAACCGATATTGAAAAACTGATATTTGAAAACCGATATTGAAAAACCGATATTGAAACCGATATTAGAACCGATATTGAAACCGATATTAGAACCGATATTGAAAAACCGATATTGAAAAACTGATATCGAAAAACTAATATTGCAAAACCGATATTGAAAGACCGATATTGAAAAACCGATATTGAAAAACCGATATTGAAAAACTGATATCGAAAAACTGATATTGCAAAACCGATATTGAAACCGATATTAGAAGCGATATTGAAAAAACGATATTGAAACCGATATTAGAACCGATATTGAAACCGATATTAGAACCGATATTGAAAAACCGATATTGAAAAACCGATATTGAAAAACCGATATTGAAAAACCGATATTGAAAAACCGATATTGAAAAACCGATATTGAAAAACCGATATTGAAAAACTGATATTGAAACCGATATTAGAACCGATATTGAAAAACCGATATTGAAAAACCGATATTGAAAAACCGATATTGAGAAACCGATATTGAAAACCGATATTGAAAAACCAATATTGAAAAACCGATATTGAAAAACTGATATCGAAAAACTGATATTGCAAAACCGATATTGAAAAACGAATATTGAAAAACCGATATTGAAAAACCAATATTGAAAAACCGATATTGAAAAACCGATATTGAAAAACTGATATCGAAAAACTGATATTGCAAAACCGATATTGAAAAACCGATACTGAAACCGATATTAGAACCGATATTGAAAAACCGATATTGAAAAACCGATATTGAAAAACCGATATTGAAAATCCGATATTGAAAAACCGATATTGAAAAACTGATATCGAAAAACTGATATTGCAAAACCGATATTGAAACCGATATTAGAAGCGATATTGAAAAAACGATATTGAAACCGAAATTAGAACCGATATTGAAACCGATATTAGAACCGATATTGAAAAACCGATATTGAAAAACCGATATTGAAAAACCGATATTGAAAAACCGATATTGAAAAACCGATATTGAAAAACTGATATTGAAACCGATATTAGAACCGATATTGAAAAACCGATATTGAAAAACCGATATTGAAAAACCGATATTGAGAAACCGATATTGAAAACCGATATTGAAAAACCAATATTGAAAAACCGATATTGAAAAACTGATATCGAAAAACTGATATTGCAAAACCGATATTGAAAAACGAATATTGAAACCGATATTAGAACCGATATTGAAAAACCGATATTGAAAAACCGATATTGAAAAACCGATATTGAAAAACCGATATTGAAAAACCGATATTGAAAAACCGATATTGAAAAACCGATATTGAAAATCCGATATTGAAAAACCGATATTGAAAAACTGATATCGAAAAACTGATATTGCAAAACCGATATTGAAACCGATATTAGAACCGATATTGAAAAACCGATATTGAAACCGATATTAGAACCGATATTGAAAAACCGATATTGAAACCGATATTAGAACCGATATTGAAAAACCGATATTGAAAAACGAATATTGAAACCGATATTAGAACCGATATTGAAAAACCGATATTGAAAAACCGATATTGAAAAACCGATATTGAAAAACCGATATTGAAAAACCGATATTGAAAAACCGATATTGAAAAACCGATATTGAAAAACCGATATTGAAAAACTGATATTTGAAAACCGATAATGAAAAACCGATATTGAAACCGATATTAGAACCGATATTGAAAAACCGATATTGAAAAACCGATATTGAAAAACCAATATTGAAAAACCGATATTGAAAAACCGATATTGAAAAACTGATATTTGAAAACCGATATTGAAAAACCAATATTGAAAAACCGATATTGAAAAACTGATATCGAAAAACTGATAGTGCAAAACCGATATTGAAAAACCGATACTGAAACCGATATTAGAACCGATATTGAAAAACCGATATTGAAAAACCGATATTGAAAGACCGATATTGAAAATCCGATATTGAAAAACCGATATTGAAAAACTGATATTGAAACCGATATTGAAAAACCGATATTGAAAAACCGATATTGAAAAACCGATATTGAAAAACTGATATCGAAAAACTGATATTGCAAAACCGATATTGAAACCGATATTAGAACCGATATAGAAAAACCGATATTGAAACCGATATTAGAACCGATATTGAAAAACCGATATTGAAACCGATATTAGAACCGATATTGAAAAACCGATATTGAAAAACGAATATTGAAACCGATATTAGAACCGATATTGAAAAACCGATATTGAAAAACCGATATTGAAAAACCGATATTGAAAAACCGATATTGAAAAACCGATATTGAAAAACCGATATTGAAAAACCGATATTGAAAAACTGATATTTGAAAACCGATAATGAAAAACCGATATTGAAACCGATATTAGAACCGATATTGAAAAACCGATATTGAAAAACCGATATTGAAAAACCAATATTGAAAAACCGATATTGAAAAACCGATATTGAAAAACTGATATTGAAAGACCGATATTGAAAATCCGATATTGAAAAACCGATATTGAAAAACTGATATTGAAACCGATATTGAAAAACCGATATTGAAAAACCGATATTGAAAAACCAATATTGAAAATCCGATATTGAAAAACCGATATTGAAAAACTGATATTGCAAAACCGATATTGAAAAACCAATATTGAAAAACCGATATTGAAAAACCGATATTGAAAAACTGATATTGAAAAACTGATATCGAAAAACTGATATTGCAAAACCGATATTGAAACCGATATTAGAACCGATATTGAAAAACCGATATTGAAACCGATATTAGAACCGATATTGAAAAACCGATATTGAAACCGATATTAGAACCGATATTGAAAAACCGATATTGAAAAACGAATATTGAAACCGATATTAGAACCGATATTGAAAAACCGATATTGAAACCGATATTAGAACCGATATTGAAAAACCGATATTGAAACCGATATTAGAACCGATATTGAAAAACCGATATTGAAAAACGAATATTGAAACCGATATTAGAACCGATATTGAAAAACCGATATTGAAAAACCGATATTGAAAAACCGATATTGAAAAACCGATATTGAAAAACCGATATTGAAAAACCGATATTGAAAAACCGATATTGAAAAACTGATATTTGAAAACCGATAATGAAAAACCGATATTGAAACCGATATTAGAACCGATATTGAAAAACCGATATTGAAAAACCGATATTGAAAAACCAATATTGAAAAACCGATATTGAAAAACCGATATTGAAAAACTGATATTTGAAAACCGATATTGAAAAACCAATATTGAAAAACCGATATTGAAAAACTGATATCGAAAAACTGATAGTGCAAAACCGATATTGAAAAACCGATACTGAAACCGATATTAGAACCGATATTGAAAAACCGATATTGAAAAACCGATATTGAAAGACCGATATTGAAAATCCGATATTGAAAAACCGATATTGAAAAACTGATATTGCAAAACCGATATTGAAAAACCAATATTGAAAAACCGATATTGAAAAACCGATATTGAAAAACTGATATTTGAAAACCGATATTGAAAAACCAATATTGAAAAACCGATATTGAAAAACTGATATCGAAAAACTGATAGTGCAAAACCGATATTGAAAAACCGATACTGAAACCGATATTAGAACCGATATTGAAAAACCGATATTGAAAAACCGATATTGAAAAACCGATATTGAAAATCCGATATTGAAAAACCGATATTGAAAAACTGATATTGAAACCGATATTAGAACCGATATTGAAAAACCGATATTGAAAAACCGATATTGAAAAACCGATATTGAGAAACCGATATTGAAAACCGATATTGAAAAACCAATATTGAAAAACCGATATTGAAAAACTGATATCGAAAAACTGATATTGCAAAACCGATATTGAAAAACGAATATTGAAACCGATATTAGAACCGATATTGAAAAACCGATATTGAAAAACGAATATTGAAACCGATATTAGAACCGATATTGAAAAACCGATATTGAAAAACCGATATTGAAAAACCGATATTGAAAAACCGATATTGAAAAACCGATATTGAAAAACCGATATTGAAAAACCGATATTGAAAAACCGATATTGAAAAACTGATATTGAAACCGATATTAGAACCGATATTGAAAAACCGATATTGAAAAACCGATATTGAGAAACCGATATTGAAAACCGATATTGAAAAACCAATATTGAAAAACCGATATTGAAAAACTGATATCGAAAAACTGATATTGCAAAACCGATATTGAAAAACGAATATTGAAAAACCGATATTGAAAAACCAATATTGAAAAACCGATATTGAAAAACCGATATTGAAAAACTGATATCGAAAAACTGATATTGCAAAACCGATATTGAGAAACCGATACTGAAACCGATATTAGAACCGATATTGAAAAACCGATATTGAAAAACCGATATTGAAAAACCGATATTGAAAATCCGATATTGAAAAACCGATATTGAAACCGATATTAGAACCGATATTGAAAAACCGATATTGAAAAACCGATATTGAAAAACCGATATTGAGAAACCGATATTGAAAACCGATATTGAAAAACCAATATTGAAAAACCGATATTGAAAAACTGATATCGAAAAACTGATATTGCAAAACCGATATTGAAAAACGAATATTGAAACCGATATTAGAACCGACATTGAAAAACCGATATTGAAAAACGAATATTGAAACCGATATTAGAACCGATATTGAAAAACCGATATTGAAAAACCGATATTGAAAAACCGATATTGAAAATCCGATATTGAAAAACCGATATTGAAAAACTGATATCGAAAAACTGATATTGCAAAACCGATATTGAAACCGATATTAGAAGCGATATTGAAAAAACGATATTGAAACCGATATTAGAACCGATATTGAAAAACCGATATTGAAAAACCGATATTGAAAAACCGATATTGAAAAACCGATATTGAAAAACCGATATTGAAAAACCGATATTGAAAAACTGATATTGAAACCGATATTAGAACCGATATTGAAAAACCGATATTGAAAAACCGATATTGAAAAACCGATATTGAGAAACCGATATTGAAAACCGATATTGAAAAACCAATATTGAAAAACCGATATTGAAAAACTGATATCGAAAAACTGATATTGCAAAACCGATATTGAAAAACGAATATTGAAACCGATATTAGAACCGATATTGAAAAACCGATATTGAAAAACCGATATTGAAAAACCGATATTGAAAAACCGATATTGAAAAACCGATATTGAAAAACCGATATTGAAAAACCGATATTGAAAAACCGATATTGAAAAACCGATATTGAAAAACTGATATTTGAAAACCGATAATGAAAAACCGATATTGAAACCGATATTAGAACCGATATTGAAAAACCGATATTGAAAAACCGATATTGAAAAACCAATATTGAAAAACCGATATTGAAAAACCGATATTGAAAAACTGATATTTGAAAACCGATATTGAAAAACCGATATTGACAAACCGATATTGAAAAACCGATATTGAAAAACCAATATTGAAAAACCGATGTTGAAAAACTGATATCGAAAAACTGATATTGCAAAACCGATATTGAAACAGCGATATTGAAAAACCGATACTGAAACCGATATTAGAACCGATATTGAAAAACCGATATTGAAAAACCGATATTGAAAAACCGATATTGAAAAACCGATATTGAAAATCCGATATTGAAAAACCGATATTGAAAAACTGATATCGAAAAACTGATATTGCAAAACCGATATTGAAACCGTTATTAGAACCGATATTGAAAAACCGATATTGAAACCGATATTAGAACCGATATTGAAAAACCGATATTGAAACCGATATTAGAACCGATATTGAAAAACCGATATTGAAAAACGAATATTGAAACCGATATTAGAACCGATATTGAAAAACCGATATTGAAAAACCGATATTGAAAAACCGATATTGAAAAACCGATATTGAAAAACCGATATTGAAAAACCGATATTGAAAAACCGATATTGAAAACCGATATTGAAAAACCAATATTGAAAAACCGATATTGAAAAACTGATATCGAAAAACTGATATTGCAAAACCGATATTGAAAAACGAATATTGAAAAACCGATATTGAAAAACTGATATCGAAAAACTGATATTGCAAAACCGATATTGAAAAACGAATATTGAAACCGATATTAGAACCGATATTGCAAAACCGATATTGAAAAACGAATATTGAAACCGATATTAGAACCGATATTGAAAAACCGATATTGAAAAACCGATATTGAAAAACCGATATTGAAAAACCGATATTGAAAAACCGATATTGAAAAACCGATATTGAAAAACCGATATTGAAAAACTGATATTTGAAAACCGATAATGAAAAACCGATATTGAAACCGATATTAGAACCGATATTGAAAAACCGATGTTGAAAAACTGATATCGAAAAACTGATATTGCAAAACCGATATTGAAACAGCGATATTGAAAAACCGATACTGAAACCGATATTAGAACCGATATTGAAAAACTGATATTTGAAAACCGATATTGAAAAACCGATACTGAAACCGATATTGAAAAACCGATATTGAAAAACTGATATCTGAAAACCGATATTGAAAAACCGATATTGCAAAACCGATATTGAAAAACCGATATTGAAAAACTGATATTTGAAAACCGATATTGAAAAACCGATATTGAAACCGATATTAGAACCGATATTGAAACCGATATTAGAACCGATATTGAAAAACCGATATTGAAAAACTGATATCGAAAAACCGATATCGAAAAACTGATATTGCAAAACTGATATTGCAAAACCGATATTGAAAAACCGATATTGAAAAACCGATATTGAAAAACCGATATTGAAAAACTGATATTTGAAAACCGATATTGAAAAACCGATATTGAAACCGATATTAGAACCGATATTGAAACCGATATTAGAACCGATATTGAAAAACCGATATTGAAAAACTGATATCGAAAAACTGATATTGCAAAACCGATATTGAAAAACCGATATTGAAAAACCGATATTGAAAAACCGATATTGAAAAACCGATATTGAAAAACCGATATTGAAAAACTGATATCGAAAAACTGATATTGCAAAACCGATATTGAAACCGATATTAGAAGCGATATTGAAAAAACGATATTGAAACCGATATTAGAACCGATATTGAAACCGATATTAGAACCGATATTGAAAAACCGATATTGAAAAACCGATATTGAAAAACCGATATTGAAAAACCGATATTGAAAAACCGATATTGAAAAACCGATATTGAAAAACCGATATTGAAAAACTGATATTGAAACCGATATTAGAACCGATATTGAAAAACCGATATTGAAAAACCGATATTGAAAAACCGATATTGAGAAACCGATATTGAAAAACCAATATTGAAAAACCGATATTGAAAAACCGATATTGAAAAACTGATATTTGAAAACCGATATTGAAAAACCAATATTGAAAAACCGATATTGAAAAACTGATATCGAAAAACTGATAGTGCAAAACCGATATTGAAAAACCGATACTGAAACCGATATTAGAACCGATATTGAAAAACCGATATTGAAAAACCGATATTGAAAGACCGATATTGAAAATCCGATATTGAAAAACCGATATTGAAAAACTGATATTGAAACCGATATTGAAAAACCGATATTGAAAAACCGATATTGAAAAACCAATATTGAAAAACCGATATTGAAAAACCGATATTGAAAAACTGATATTTGAAAACCGATATTGAAAAACCAATATTGAAAAACCGATATTGAAAAACTGATATCGAAAAACTGATATTGCAAAACCGATATTGAAAAACCGATACTGAAACCGATATTAGAACCGATATTGAAAAACCGATATTGAAAAACCGATATTGAAAAACCGATATTGAAAATCCGATATTGAAAAACCGATATTGAAAAACTGATATCGAAAAACTGATATTGCAAAACCGATATTGAAACCGATATTAGAAGCGATATTGAAAAAACGATATTGAAACCGATATTAGAACCGATATTGAAAAACCGATATTGAAAAACCGATATTGAAAAACCGATATTGAAAAACCGATATTGAAAAACCGATATTGAAAAACCGATATTGAAAAACCGATATTGAAAAACTGATATTGAAACCGATATTAGAACCGATATTGAAAAACCGATATTGAAAAACCGATATTGAAAAACCGATATTGAGGAACCGATATTGAAAACCGATATTGAAAAACCAATATTGAAAAACCGATATTGAAAAACTGATATCGAAAAACTGATATTGCAAAACCGATATTGAAAAACGAATATTGAAACCGATATTAGAACCGATATTGAAAAACCGATATTGAAAAACCGATATTGAAAATCCGATATTGAAAAACCGATATTGAAAAACTGATATTGAAACCGATATTAGAACCGATATTGAAAAACCGATATTGAAAAACCGATATTGAAAAACCGATATTGAGAAACCGATATTGAAAACCGATATTGAAAAACCAATATTGAAAAACCAATATTGAAAAACCGATATTGAAAAACCGATATTGAAAAACTGATATTTGAAAACCGATATTGAAAAACCAATATTGAAAAACCGATATTGAAAAACTGATATCGAAAAACTGATAGTGCAAAACCGATATTGAAAAACCGATATTGAAAAACCGATATTGAGAAACCGATATTGAAAACCGATATTGAAAAACCAATATTGAAAAACCGATATTGAAAAACTGATATCGAAAAACTGATATTGCAAAACCGATATTGAAAAACGAATATTGAAACCGATATTAGAACCGATATTGAAAAACCGATATTGAAAAACGAATATTGAAACCGATATTAGAACCGATATTGAAAAACCGATATTGAAAAACCGATATTGAAAAACCGATATTGAAAAACCGATATTGAAAAACCGATATTGAAAAACCGATATTGAAAAACCGATATTGAAAAACCGATATTGAAAAACTGATATTTGAAAACCGATAATGAAAAACCGATATTGAAACCGATATTAGAACCGATATTGAAAAACCGATATTGAAAAACCGATATTGAAAAACCAATATTGAAAAACCGATATTGAAAAACCGATATTGAAAAACTGATATTTGAAAACCGATATTGAAAAACCAATATTGAAAAACCGATATTGAAAAACTGATATCGAAAAACTGATATTGCAAAACCGATATTGAAAAACAGATACTGAAACCGATATTAGAACCGATATTGAAAAACTGATATCGAAAAACTGATATTGCAAAACCGATATTGAAACCGATATTAGAAGCGATATTGAAAAAACGATATTGAAACCGATATTAGAAACGATATTGAAAAACCGATATTGAAAAACCGATATTGAAAAACCGATATTGAAAAACCGATATTGAAAAACTGATATTGAAACCGATATTAGAACCGATATTGAAAAACCGATATTGAAAAACCGATATTGAAAAACCGATATTGAGAAACCGATATTGAAAACCGATATTGAAAAACCAATATTGAAAAACCGATATTGAAAAACTGATATCGAAAAACTGATATTGCAAAACCGATATTGAAAAACGAATATTGAAACCGATATTAGAACCGATATTGGAAAACCGATATTGAAAAACCGATATTGAAAAACCGATATTGAAAAACCGATATTGAAAAACCGATATTGAAAAACCGATATTGAAAAACCGATATTGAAAAACCGATATTGAAAAACCGATATTGAAAAACCGATATTGAAAAACTGATATTTGAAAACCGATAATGAAAAACCGATATTGAAACCGATATTAGAACCGATATTGAAAAACCGATATTGAAAAACCGATATTGAAAAACCAATATTGAAAAACCGATATTGAAAAACCGATATTGAAAAACTGATATTTGAAAACCGATATTGAAAAACCGATATTGACAAACCGATATTGAAAAACCGATATTGAAAAACCAATATTGAAAAACCGATGTTGAAAAACTGATATCGAAAAACTGATATTGCAAAACCGATATTGAAACAGCGATATTGAAAAACCGATACTGAAACCGATATTAGAACCGATATTGAAAAACCGATATTGAAAAACCGATATTGAAAAACCGATATTGAAAAACCGATATTGAAAAACCGATATTGAAAAACCGATATTGAAAATCCGATATTGAAAAACCGATATTGAAAAACTGATATCGAAAAACTGATATTGCAAAACCGATATTGAAACCGATATTAGAACCGATATTGAAAAACCGATATTGAAACCGATATTAGAACCGATATTGAAAAACCGATATTGAAACCGATATTAGAACCGATATTGAAGAACCGATATTGAAAAACGAATATTGAAACCGATATTAGAACCGATATTGAAAAACCGATATTGAAAAACCGATATTGAAAAACCGATATTGAAAAACCGATATTGAAAAACCGATATTGAAAAACCGATATTGAAAAACCGATATTGAAAACCGATATTGAAAAACCAATATTGAAAAACCGATATTGAAAAACTGATATCGAAAAACTGATATTGCAAAACCGATATTGAAAAACGAATATTGAAACCGATATTAGAACCGATATTGCAAAACCGATATTGAAAAACGAATATTGAAACCGATATTAGAATCGATATTGAAAAACCGATATTGAAAAACCGATATTGAAAAACCGATATTGAAAAACCGATATTGAAAAACCGATATTGAAAAACCGATATTGAAAAACTGATATTTGAAAACCGATAATGAAAAACCGATATTGAAACCGATATTAGAACCGATATTGAAAAACCGATGTTGAAAAACTGATATCGAAAAACTGATATTGCAAAACCGATATTGAAACAGCGATATTGAAAAACCGATACTGAAACCGATATTAGAACCGATATTGAAAAACTGATATTTGAAAACCGATATTGAAAAACCGATACTGAAACCGATATTGAAAAACCGATATTGAAAAACTGATATCTGAAAACCGATATTGAAAAACCGATATTGCAAAACCGATATTGAAAAACCGATATTGAAAAACTGATATTTGAAAACCGATATTGAAAAACCGATATTGAAACCGATATTAGAACCGATATTGAAACCGATATTAGAACCGATATTGAAAAACCGATATTGAAAAACTGATATCGAAAAACCGATATCGAAAAACTGATATTGCAAAACTGATATTGCAAAACCGATATTGAAAAACCGATATTGAAAAACCGATATTGAAAAACCAATATTGAAAAACCGATATTGAAAAACGGATATCGAAAAACTGATATTGCAAAACCGATATTGAAAAACCGATATTGAAAAACTGATATTTGAAAACCGATATTGAAAAACCGATATTGAAACCGATATTAGAACCGATATTGAAACCGATATTAGAACCGATATTGAAAAACCGATATTGAAAAACTGATATCGAAAAACTGATATTGCAAAACCGATATTGAAAAACCGATATTGAAAAACCGATATTGAAAAACCGATATTGAAAAACCGATATTGAAAAACCGATATTGAAAAACTGATATTTGAAAACCGATATTGAAAAACCAATATTGAAAAACCGATATTGAAAAACTGATATCGAAAAACTGATATTGCAAAACCGATATTGAAAAACAGATACTGAAACCGATATTAGAACCGATATTGAAAAACTGATATCGAAAAACTGATATTGCAAAACCGATATTGAAACCGATATTAGAAGCGATATTGAAAAAACGATATTGAAACCGATATTAGAACCGATATTGAAAAACCGATATTGAAAAACCGATATTGAAAAACCGATATTGAAAAACCGATATTGAAAAACCGATATTGAAAAACCGATATTGAAAAACCGATATTGAAAAACTGATATTGAAACCGATATTAGAACCGATATTGAAAAACCGATATTGAAAAACCGATATTGAAAAACCGATATTGAGAAACCGATATTGAAAACCGATATTGAAAAACCAATATTGAAAAACCGATATTGAAAAACTGATATCGAAAAACTGATATTGCAAAACCGATATTGAAAAACGAATATTGAAACCGATATTAGAACCGATATTGGAAAACCGATATTGAAAAACCGATATTGAAAAACCGATATTGAAAAACCGATATTGAAAAACCGATATTGAAAAACCGATATTGAAAAACCGATATTGAAAAACCGATATTGAAAAACCGATATTGAAAAACCGATATTGAAAAACTGATATTTGAAAACCGATAATGAAAAACCGATATTGAAACCGATATTAGAACCGATATTGAAAAACCGATATTGAAAAACCGATATTGAAAAACCAATATTGAAAAACCGATATTGAAAAACCGATATTGAAAAACTGATATTTGAAAACCGATATTGAAAAACCGATATTGACAAACCGATATTGAAAAACCGATATTGAAAAACCAATATTGAAAAACCGATGTTGAAAAACTGATATCGAAAAACTGATATTGCAAAACCGATATTGAAACAGCGATATTGAAAAACCGATACTGAAACCGATATTAGAACCGATATTGAAAAACCGATATTGAAAAACCGATATTGAAAAACCGATATTGAAAAACCGATATTGAAAATCCGATATTGAAAAACCGATATTGAAAAACTGATATCGAAAAACTGATATTGCAAAACCGATATTGAAACCGATATTAGAACCGATATTGAAAAACCGATATTGAAACCGATATTAGAACCGATATTGAAAAACCGATATTGAAACCGATATTAGAACCGATATTGAAGAACCGATATTGAAAAACGAATATTGAAACCGATATTAGAACCGATATTGAAAAACCGATATTGAAAAACCGATATTGAAAAACCGATATTGAAAAACCGATATTGAAAAACCGATATTGAAAAACCGATATTGAAAAACCGATATTGAAAACCGATATTGAAAAACCAATATTGAAAAACCGATATTGAAAAACTGATATCGAAAAACTGATATTGCAAAACCGATATTGAAAAACGAATATTGAAACCGATATTAGAACCGATATTGCAAAACCGATATTGAAAAACGAATATTGAAACCGATATTAGAATCGATATTGAAAAACCGATATTGAAAAACCGATATTGAAAAACCGATATTGAAAAACCGATATTGAAAAACCGATATTGAAAAACCGATATTGAAAAACTGATATTTGAAAACCGATAATGAAAAACCGATATTGAAACCGATATTAGAACCGATATTGAAAAACCGATGTTGAAAAACTGATATCGAAAAACTGATATTGCAAAACCGATATTGAAACAGCGATATTGAAAAACCGATACTGAAACCGATATTAGAACCGATATTGAAAAACTGATATTTGAAAACCGATATTGAAAAACCGATACTGAAACCGATATTGAAAAACCGATATTGAAAAACTGATATCTGAAAACCGATATTGAAAAACCGATATTGCAAAACCGATATTGAAAAACCGATATTGAAAAACTGATATTTGAAAACCGATATTGAAAAACCGATATTGAAACCGATATTAGAACCGATATTGAAACCGATATTAGAACCGATATTGAAAAACCGATATTGAAAAACTGATATCGAAAAACCGATATCGAAAAACTGATATTGCAAAACTGATATTGCAAAACCGATATTGAAAAACCGATATTGAAAAACCGATATTGAAAAACCAATATTGAAAAACCGATATTGAAAAACGGATATCGAAAAACTGATATTGCAAAACCGATATTGAAAAACCGATATTGAAAAACTGATATTTGAAAACCGATATTGAAAAACCGATATTGAAACCGATATTAGAACCGATATTGAAACCGATATTAGAACCGATATTGAAAAACCGATATTGAAAAACTGATATCGAAAAACTGATATTGCAAAACCGATATTGAAAAACCGATATTGAAAAACCGATATTGAAAAACCGATATTGAAAAACCGATATTGAAAAACCGATATTGAAAAACTGATATCGAAAAACTGATATTGCAAAACCGATATTGAAACCGATATTAGAAGCGATATTGAAAAAACGATATTGAAACCGATATTAGAACCGATATTGAAACCGATATTAGAACCGATATTGAAAAACCGATATTGAAAAACCGATATTGAAAAACCGATATTGAAAAACCGATATTGAAAAACCGATATTGAAAAACCGATATTGAAAAACCGATATTGAAAAACTGATATTGAAACCGATATTAGAACCGATATTGAAAAACCGATATTGAAAAACCGATATTGAGAAACCGATATTGAAAACCGATATTGAAAAACCAATATTGAAAAACCGATATTGAAAAACTGATATCGAAAAACTGATATTGCAAAACCGATATTGAAAAACGAATATTGAAAAACCGATATTGAAAAACCAATATTGAAAAACCGATATTGAAAAACCGATATTGAAAAACTGATATCGAAAAACTGATATTGCAAAACCGATATTGAAAAACCGATACTGAAACCGATATTAGAACCGATATTGAAAAACCGATATTGAAAAACCGATATTGAAAAACCGATATTGAAAATCCGATATTGAAAAACCGATATTGAAACCGATATTAGAACCGATATTGAAAAACCGATATTGAAAAACCGATATTGAAAAACCGATATTGAGAAACCGATATTGAAAACCGATATTGAAAAACCAATATTGAAAAACCGATATTGAAAAACTGATATCGAAAAACTGATATTGCAAAACCGATATTGAAAAACGAATATTGAAACCGATATTAGAACCGACATTGAAAAACCGATATTGAAAAACGAATATTGAAACCGATATTAGAACCGATATTGAAAAACCGATATTGAAAAACCGATATTGAAAAACCGATATTGAAAATCCGATATTGAAAAACCGATATTGAAAAACTGATATCGAAAAACTGATATTGCAAAACCGATATTGAAACCGATATTAGAAGCGATATTGAAAAAACGATATTGAAACCGATATTAGAACCGATATTGAAAAACCGATATTGAAAAACCGATATTGAAAAACCGATATTGAAAAACCGATATTGAAAAACCGATATTGAAAAACTGATATTGAAACCGATATTAGAACCGATATTGAAAAACCGATATTGAAAAACCGATATTGAAAAACCGATATTGAGAAACCGATATTGAAAACCGATATTGAAAAACCAATATTGAAAAACCGATATTGAAAAACTGATATCGAAAAACTGATATTGCAAAACCGATATTGAAAAACGAATATTGAAACCGATATTAGAACCGATATTGAAAAACCGATATTGAAAAACCGATATTGAAAAACCGATATTGAAAAACCGATATTGAAAAACCGATATTGAAAAACCGATATTGAAAAACCGATATTGAAAAACCGATATTGAAAAACCGATATTGAAAAACTGATATTTGAAAACCGATAATGAAAAACCGATATTGAAACCGATATTAGAACCGATATTGAAAAACCGATATTGAAAAACCGATATTGAAAAACCAATATTGAAAAACCGATATTGAAAAACCGATATTGAAAAACTGATATTTGAAAACCGATATTGAAAAACCGATATTGACAAACCGATATTGAAAAACCGATATTGAAAAACCAATATTGAAAAACCGATGTTGAAAAACTGATATCGAAAAACTGATATTGCAAAACCGATATTGAAACAGCGATATTGAAAAACCGATACTGAAACCGATATTAGAACCGATATTGAAAAACCGATATTGAAAAACCGATATTGAAAAACCGATATTGAAAAACCGATATTGAAAATCCGATATTGAAAAACCGATATTGAAAAACTGATATCGAAAAACTGATATTGCAAAACCGATATTGAAACCGTTATTAGAACCGATATTGAAAAACCGATATTGAAACCGATATTAGAACCGATATTGAAAAACCGATATTGAAACCGATATTAGAACCGATATTGAAAAACCGATATTGAAAAACGAATATTGAAACCGATATTAGAACCGATATTGAAAAACCGATATTGAAAAACCGATATTGAAAAACCGATATTGAAAAACCGATATTGAAAAACCGATATTGAAAAACCGATATTGAAAAACCGATATTGAAAACCGATATTGAAAAACCAATATTGAAAAACCGATATTGAAAAACTGATATCGAAAAACTGATATTGCAAAACCGATATTGAAAAACGAATATTGAAAAACCGATATTGAAAAACTGATATCGAAAAACTGATATTGCAAAACCGATATTGAAAAACGAATATTGAAACCGATATTAGAACCGATATTGCAAAACCGATATTGAAAAACGAATATTGAAACCGATATTAGAACCGATATTGAAAAACCGATATTGAAAAACCGATATTGAAAAACCGATATTGAAAAACCGATATTGAAAAACCGATATTGAAAAACCGATATTGAAAAACCGATATTGAAAAACTGATATTTGAAAACCGATAATGAAAAACCGATATTGAAACCGATATTAGAACCGATATTGAAAAACCGATGTTGAAAAACGAATATTGAAACCGATATTAGAACCGATATTGAAAAACCGATATTGAAAAACCGATATTGAAAAACCGATATTGAAAAACCGATATTGAAAAACCGATATTGAAAAACTGATATTTGAAAACCGATAATGAAAAACCGATATTGAAACCGATATTAGAACCGATATTGAAAAACCGATATTGAAAAACCGATATTGAAAAACCAATATTGAAAAACCGATATTGAAAAACCGATATTGAAAAACTGATATTTGAAAACCGATATTGAAAAACCAATATTGAAAAACCGATATTGAAAAACTGATATCGAAAAACTGATATTGCAAAACCGATATTGAAAAACAGATACTGAAACCGATATTAGAACCGATATTGAAAAACTGATATCGAAAAACTGATATTGCAAAACCGATATTGAAACCGATATTAGAAGCGATATTGAAAAAACGATATTGAAACCGATATTAGAACCGATATTGAAAAACCGATATTGAAAAACCGATATTGAAAAACCGATATTGAAAAACCGATATTGAAAAACCGATATTGAAAAACCGATATTGAAAAACTGATATTGAAACCGATATTAGAACCGATATTGAAAAACCGATATTGAAAAACCGATATTGAAAAACCGATATTGAGAAACCGATATTGAAAACCGATATTGAAAAACCAATATTGAAAAACCGATATTGAAAAACTGATATCGAAAAACTGATATTGCAAAACCGATATTGAAAAACGAATATTGAAACCGATATTAGAACCGATATTGAAAAACCGATATTGAAAAACCGATATTGAAAATCCGATATTGAAAAACCGATATTGAAAAACTGATATCGAAAAACTGATATTGCAAAACCGATATTGAAACCGATATTAGAACCGATATTGAAAAACCGATATTGAAACCGATATTAGAACCGATATTGAAAAACCGATATTGAAACCGATATTAGAACCGATATTGAAGAACCGATATTGAAAAACGAATATTGAAACCGATATTAGAACCGATATTGAAAAACCGATATTGAAAAACCGATATTGAAAAACCGATATTGAAAAACCGATATTGAAACCGATATTAGAACCGATATTGAAGAACCGATATTGAAAAACGAATATTGAAACCGATATTAGAACCGATATTGAAAAACCGATATTGAAAAACCGATATTGAAAAACCGATATTGAAAAACCGATATTGAAAAACCGATATTGAAAAACCGATATTGAAAAACCGATATTGAAAACCGATATTGAAAAACCAATATTGAAAAACCGATATTGAAAAACTGATATCGAAAAACTGATATTGCAAAACCGATATTGAAAAACGAATATTGAAACCGATATTAGAACCGATATTGCAAAACCGATATTGAAAAACGAATATTGAAACCGATATTAGAATCGATATTGAAAAACCGATATTGAAAAACCGATATTGAAAAACCGATATTGAAAAACCGATATTGAAAAACCGATATTGAAAAACCGATATTGAAAAACTGATATTTGAAAACCGATAATGAAAAACCGATATTGAAACCGATATTAGAACCGATATTGAAAAACCGATGTTGAAAAACTGATATCGAAAAACTGATATTGCAAAACCGATATTGAAACAGCGATATTGAAAAACCGATACTGAAACCGATATTAGAACCGATATTGAAAAACTGATATTTGAAAACCGATATTGAAAAACCGATACTGAAACCGATATTGAAAAACCGATATTGAAAAACTGATATCTGAAAACCGATATTGAAAAACCGATATTGCAAAACCGATATTGAAAAACCGATATTGAAAAACTGATATTTGAAAACCGATATTGAAAAACCGATATTGAAACCGATATTAGAACCGATATTGAAACCGATATTAGAACCGATATTGAAAAACCGATATTGAAAAACTGATATCGAAAAACCGATATCGAAAAACTGATATTGCAAAACTGATATTGCAAAACCGATATTGAAAAACCGATATTGAAAAACCGATATTGAAAAACCAATATTGAAAAACCGATATTGAAAAACGGATATCGAAAAACTGATATTGCAAAACCGATATTGAAAAACCGATATTGAAAAACTGATATTTGAAAACCGATATTGAAAAACCGATATTGAAACCGATATTAGAACCGATATTGAAACCGATATTAGAACCGATATTGAAAAACCGATATTGAAAAACTGATATCGAAAAACTGATATTGCAAAACCGATATTGAAAAACCGATATTGAAAAACCGATATTGAAAAACCGATATTGAAAAACCGATATTGAAAAACCGATATTGAAAAACTGATATCGAAAAACTGATATTGCAAAACCGATATTGAAACCGATATTAGAAGCGATATTGAAAAAACGATATTGAAACCGATATTAGAACCGATATTGAAACCGATATTAGAACCGATATTGAAAAACCGATATTGAAAAACCGATATTGAAAAACCGATATTGAAAAACCGATATTGAAAAACCGATATTGAAAAACCGATATTGAAAAACCGATATTGAAAAACTGATATTGAAACCGATATTAGAACCGATATTGAAAAACCGATATTGAAAAACCGATATTGAGAAACCGATATTGAAAACCGATATTGAAAAACCAATATTGAAAAACCGATATTGAAAAACTGATATCGAAAAACTGATATTGCAAAACCGATATTGAAAAACGAATATTGAAAAACCGATATTGAAAAACCAATATTGAAAAACCGATATTGAAAAACCGATATTGAAAAACTGATATCGAAAAACTGATATTGCAAAACCGATATTGAAAAACCGATACTGAAACCGATATTAGAACCGATATTGAAAAACCGATATTGAAAAACCGATATTGAAAAACCGATATTGAAAATCCGATATTGAAAAACCGATATTGAAACCGATATTAGAACCGATATTGAAAAACCGATATTGAAAAACCGATATTGAAAAACCGATATTGAGAAACCGATATTGAAAACCGATATTGAAAAACCAATATTGAAAAACCGATATTGAAAAACTGATATCGAAAAACTGATATTGCAAAACCGATATTGAAAAACGAATATTGAAACCGATATTAGAACCGACATTGAAAAACCGATATTGAAAAACGAATATTGAAACCGATATTAGAACCGATATTGAAAAACCGATATTGAAAAACCGATATTGAAAAACCGATATTGAAAATCCGATATTGAAAAACCGATATTGAAAAACTGATATCGAAAAACTGATATTGCAAAACCGATATTGAAACCGATATTAGAAGCGATATTGAAAAAACGATATTGAAACCGATATTAGAACCGATATTGAAAAACCGATATTGAAAAACCGATATTGAAAAACCGATATTGAAAAACCGATATTGAAAAACCGATATTGAAAAACCGATATTGAAAAACTGATATTGAAACCGATATTAGAACCGATATTGAAAAACCGATATTGAAAAACCGATATTGAAAAACCGATATTGAGAAACCGATATTGAAAACCGATATTGAAAAACCAATATTGAAAAACCGATATTGAAAAACTGATATCGAAAAACTGATATTGCAAAACCGATATTGAAAAACGAATATTGAAACCGATATTAGAACCGATATTGAAAAACCGATATTGAAAAACCGATATTGAAAAACCGATATTGAAAAACCGATATTGAAAAACCGATATTGAAAAACCGATATTGAAAAACCGATATTGAAAAACCGATATTGAAAAACCGATATTGAAAAACTGATATTTGAAAACCGATAATGAAAAACCGATATTGAAACCGATATTAGAACCGATATTGAAAAACCGATATTGAAAAACCGATATTGAAAAACCAATATTGAAAAACCGATATTGAAAAACCGATATTGAAAAACTGATATTTGAAAACCGATATTGAAAAACCGATATTGACAAACCGATATTGAAAAACCGATATTGAAAAACCAATATTGAAAAACCGATGTTGAAAAACTGATATCGAAAAACTGATATTGCAAAACCGATATTGAAACAGCGATATTGAAAAACCGATACTGAAACCGATATTAGAACCGATATTGAAAAACCGATATTGAAAAACCGATATTGAAAAACCGATATTGAAAAACCGATATTGAAAATCCGATATTGAAAAACCGATATTGAAAAACTGATATCGAAAAACTGATATTGCAAAACCGATATTGAAACCGTTATTAGAACCGATATTGAAAAACCGATATTGAAACCGATATTAGAACCGATATTGAAAAACCGATATTGAAACCGATATTAGAACCGATATTGAAAAACCGATATTGAAAAACGAATATTGAAACCGATATTAGAACCGATATTGAAAAACCGATATTGAAAAACCGATATTGAAAAACCGATATTGAAAAACCGATATTGAAAAACCGATATTGAAAAACCGATATTGAAAAACCGATATTGAAAACCGATATTGAAAAACCAATATTGAAAAACCGATATTGAAAAACTGATATCGAAAAACTGATATTGCAAAACCGATATTGAAAAACGAATATTGAAAAACCGATATTGAAAAACTGATATCGAAAAACTGATATTGCAAAACCGATATTGAAAAACGAATATTGAAACCGATATTAGAACCGATATTGCAAAACCGATATTGAAAAACGAATATTGAAACCGATATTAGAACCGATATTGAAAAACCGATATTGAAAAACCGATATTGAAAAACCGATATTGAAAAACCGATATTGAAAAACCGATATTGAAAAACCGATATTGAAAAACCGATATTGAAAAACTGATATTTGAAAACCGATAATGAAAAACCGATATTGAAACCGATATTAGAACCGATATTGAAAAACCAATGTTGAAAAACGAATATTGAAACCGATATTAGAACCGATATTGAAAAACCGATATTGAAAAACCGATATTGAAAAACCGATATTGAAAAACCGATATTGAAAAACCGATATTGAAAAACTGATATTTGAAAACCGATAATGAAAAACCGATATTGAAACCGATATTAGAACCGATATTGAAAAACCGATATTGAAAAACCGATATTGAAAAACCAATATTGAAAAACCGATATTGAAAAACCGATATTGAAAAACTGATATTTGAAAACCGATATTGAAAAACCAATATTGAAAAACCGATATTGAAAAACTGATATCGAAAAACTGATATTGCAAAACCGATATTGAAAAACAGATACTGAAACCGATATTAGAACCGATATTGAAAAACTGATATCGAAAAACTGATATTGCAAAACCGATATTGAAACCGATATTAGAAGCGATATTGAAAAAACGATATTGAAACCGATATTAGAACCGATATTGAAAAACCGATATTGAAAAACCGATATTGAAAAACCGATATTGAAAAACCGATATTGAAAAACCGATATTGAAAAACCGATATTGAAAAACTGATATTGAAACCGATATTAGAACCGATATTGAAAAACCGATATTGAAAAACCGATATTGAAAAACCGATATTGAGAAACCGATATTGAAAACCGATATTGAAAAACCAATATTGAAAAACCGATATTGAAAAACTGATATCGAAAAACTGATATTGCAAAACCGATATTGAAAAACGAATATTGAAACCGATATTAGAACCGATATTGAAAAACCGATATTGAAAAACCGATATTGAAAAACCGATATTGAAAAACCGATATTGAAAAACCGATATTGAAAAACCGATATTGAAAAACCGATATTGAAAAACCGATATTGAAAAACCGATATTGAAAAACCGATATTGAAAAACTGATATTTGAAAACCGATAATGAAAAACCGATATTGAAACCGATATTAGAACCGATATTGAAAAACCGATATTGAAAAACCGATATTGAAAAACCAATATTGAAAAACCGATATTGAAAAACCGATATTGAAAAACTGATATTTGAAAACCGATATTGAAAAACCGATATTGACAAACCGATATTGAAAAACCGATATTGAAAAACCAATATTGAAAAACCGATGTTGAAAAACTGATATCGAAAAACTGATATTGCAAAACCGATATTGAAACAGCGATATTGAAAAACCGATACTGAAACCGATATTAGAACCGATATTGAAAAACCGATATTGAAAAACCGATATTGAAAAACCGATATTGAAAAACCGATATTGAAAATCCGATATTGAAAAACCGATATTGAAAAACTGATATCGAAAAACTGATATTGCAAAACCGATATTGAAACCGATATTAGAACCGATATTGAAAAACCGATATTGAAACCGATATTAGAACCGATATTGAAAAACCGATATTGAAACCGATATTAGAACCGATATTGAAGAACCGATATTGAAAAACGAATATTGAAACCGATATTAGAACCGATATTGAAAAACCGATATTGAAAAACCGATATTGAAAAACCGATATTGAAAAACCGATATTGAAAAACCGATATTGAAAAACCGATATTGAAAAACCGATATTGAAAACCGATATTGAAAAACCAATATTGAAAAACCGATATTGAAAAACTGATATCGAAAAACTGATATTGCAAAACCGATATTGAAAAACGAATATTGAAACCGATATTAGAACCGATATTGCAAAACCGATATTGAAAAACGAATATTGAAACCGATATTAGAATCGATATTGAAAAACCGATATTGAAAAACCGATATTGAAAAACCGATATTGAAAAACCGATATTGAAAAACCGATATTGAAAAACCGATATTGAAAAACTGATATTTGAAAACCGATAATGAAAAACCGATATTGAAACCGATATTAGAACCGATATTGAAAAACCGATGTTGAAAAACTGATATCGAAAAACTGATATTGCAAAACCGATATTGAAACAGCGATATTGAAAAACCGATACTGAAACCGATATTAGAACCGATATTGAAAAACTGATATTTGAAAACCGATATTGAAAAACCGATACTGAAACCGATATTGAAAAACCGATATTGAAAAACTGATATCTGAAAACCGATATTGAAAAACCGATATTGCAAAACCGATATTGAAAAACCGATATTGAAAAACTGATATTTGAAAACCGATATTGAAAAACCGATATTGAAACCGATATTAGAACCGATATTGAAACCGATATTAGAACCGATATTGAAAAACCGATATTGAAAAACTGATATCGAAAAACCGATATCGAAAAACTGATATTGCAAAACTGATATTGCAAAACCGATATTGAAAAACCGATATTGAAAAACCGATATTGAAAAACCAATATTGAAAAACCGATATTGAAAAACGGATATCGAAAAACTGATATTGCAAAACCGATATTGAAAAACCGATATTGAAAAACTGATATTTGAAAACCGATATTGAAAAACCGATATTGAAACCGATATTAGAACCGATATTGAAACCGATATTAGAACCGATATTGAAAAACCGATATTGAAAAACTGATATCGAAAAACTGATATTGCAAAACCGATATTGAAAAACCGATATTGAAAAACCGATATTGAAAAACCGATATTGAAAAACCGATATTGAAAAACCGATATTGAAAAACTGATATCGAAAAACTGATATTGCAAAACCGATATTGAAACCGATATTAGAAGCGATATTGAAAAAACGATATTGAAACCGATATTAGAACCGATATTGAAACCGATATTAGAACCGATATTGAAAAACCGATATTGAAAAACCGATATTGAAAAACCGATATTGAAAAACCGATATTGAAAAACCGATATTGAAAAACCGATATTGAAAAACCGATATTGAAAAACTGATATTGAAACCGATATTAGAACCGATATTGAAAAACCGATATTGAAAAACCGATATTGAGAAACCGATATTGAAAACCGATATTGAAAAACCAATATTGAAAAACCGATATTGAAAAACTGATATCGAAAAACTGATATTGCAAAACCGATATTGAAAAACGAATATTGAAAAACCGATATTGAAAAACCAATATTGAAAAACCGATATTGAAAAACCGATATTGAAAAACTGATATCGAAAAACTGATATTGCAAAACCGATATTGAAAAACCGATACTGAAACCGATATTAGAACCGATATTGAAAAACCGATATTGAAAAACCGATATTGAAAAACCGATATTGAAAATCCGATATTGAAAAACCGATATTGAAACCGATATTAGAACCGATATTGAAAAACCGATATTGAAAAACCGATATTGAAAAACCGATATTGAGAAACCGATATTGAAAACCGATATTGAAAAACCAATATTGAAAAACCGATATTGAAAAACTGATATCGAAAAACTGATATTGCAAAACCGATATTGAAAAACGAATATTGAAACCGATATTAGAACCGACATTGAAAAACCGATATTGAAAAACGAATATTGAAACCGATATTAGAACCGATATTGAAAAACCGATATTGAAAAACCGATATTGAAAAACCGATATTGAAAATCCGATATTGAAAAACCGATATTGAAAAACTGATATCGAAAAACTGATATTGCAAAACCGATATTGAAACCGATATTAGAAGCGATATTGAAAAAACGATATTGAAACCGATATTAGAACCGATATTGAAAAACCGATATTGAAAAACCGATATTGAAAAACCGATATTGAAAAACCGATATTGAAAAACCGATATTGAAAAACCGATATTGAAAAACTGATATTGAAACCGATATTAGAACCGATATTGAAAAACCGATATTGAAAAACCGATATTGAAAAACCGATATTGAGAAACCGATATTGAAAACCGATATTGAAAAACCAATATTGAAAAACCGATATTGAAAAACTGATATCGAAAAACTGATATTGCAAAACCGATATTGAAAAACGAATATTGAAACCGATATTAGAACCGATATTGAAAAACCGATATTGAAAAACCGATATTGAAAAACCGATATTGAAAAACCGATATTGAAAAACCGATATTGAAAAACCGATATTGAAAAACCGATATTGAAAAACCGATATTGAAAAACCGATATTGAAAAACCGATATTGAAAAACTGATATTTGAAAACCGATAATGAAAAACCGATATTGAAACCGATATTAGAACCGATATTGAAAAACCGATATTGAAAAACCGATATTGAAAAACCAATATTGAAAAACCGATATTGAAAAACCGATATTGAAAAACTGATATTTGAAAACCGATATTGAAAAACCGATATTGACAAACCGATATTGAAAAACCGATATTGAAAAACCAATATTGAAAAACCGATGTTGAAAAACTGATATCGAAAAACTGATATTGCAAAACCGATATTGAAACAGCGATATTGAAAAACCGATACTGAAACCGATATTAGAACCGATATTGAAAAACCGATATTGAAAAACCGATATTGAAAAACCGATATTGAAAAACCGATATTGAAAATCCGATATTGAAAAACCGATATTGAAAAACCGATATTGAAAAACCGATATTGAAAAACCGATATTGAAAAACCGATATTGAAAACCGATATTGAAAAACCAATATTGAAAAACCGATATTGAAAAACTGATATCGAAAAACTGATATTGCAAAACCGATATTGAAAAACGAATATTGAAACCGATATTAGAACCGATATTGCAAAACCGATATTGAAAAACGAATATTGAAACCGATATTAGAATCGATATTGAAAAACCGATATTGAAAAACCGATATTGAAAAACCGATATTGAAAAACCGATATTGAAAAACCGATATTGAAAAACCGATATTGAAAAACTGATATTTGAAAACCGATAATGAAAAACCGATATTGAAACCGATATTAGAACCGATATTGAAAAACCGATGTTGAAAAACTGATATCGAAAAACTGATATTGCAAAACCGATATTGAAACAGCGATATTGAAAAACCGATACTGAAACCGATATTAGAACCGATATTGAAAAACTGATATTTGAAAACCGATATTGAAAAACCGATACTGAAACCGATATTGAAAAACCGATATTGAAAAACTGATATCTGAAAACCGATATTGAAAAACCGATATTGCAAAACCGATATTGAAAAACCGATATTGAAAAACTGATATTTGAAAACCGATATTGAAAAACCGATATTGAAACCGATATTAGAACCGATATTGAAACCGATATTAGAACCGATATTGAAAAACCGATATTGAAAAACTGATATCGAAAAACCGATATCGAAAAACTGATATTGCAAAACTGATATTGCAAAACCGATATTGAAAAACCGATATTGAAAAACCGATATTGAAAAACCAATATTGAAAAACCGATATTGAAAAACGGATATCGAAAAACTGATATTGCAAAACCGATATTGAAAAACCGATATTGAAAAACTGATATTTGAAAACCGATATTGAAAAACCGATATTGAAACCGATATTAGAACCGATATTGAAACCGATATTAGAACCGATATTGAAAAACCGATATTGAAAAACTGATATCGAAAAACTGATATTGCAAAACCGATATTGAAAAACCGATATTGAAAAACCGATATTGAAAAACCGATATTGAAAAACCGATATTGAAAAACCGATATTGAAAAACTGATATCGAAAAACTGATATTGCAAAACCGATATTGAAACCGATATTAGAAGCGATATTGAAAAAACGATATTGAAACCGATATTAGAACCGATATTGAAACCGATATTAGAACCGATATTGAAAAACCGATATTGAAAAACCGATATTGAAAAACCGATATTGAAAAACCGATATTGAAAAACCGATATTGAAAAACCGATATTGAAAAACCGATATTGAAAAACTGATATTGAAACCGATATTAGAACCGATATTGAAAAACCGATATTGAAAAACCGATATTGAGAAACCGATATTGAAAACCGATATTGAAAAACCAATATTGAAAAACCGATATTGAAAAACTGATATCGAAAAACTGATATTGCAAAACCGATATTGAAAAACGAATATTGAAAAACCGATATTGAAAAACCAATATTGAAAAACCGATATTGAAAAACCGATATTGAAAAACTGATATCGAAAAACTGATATTGCAAAACCGATATTGAAAAACCGATACTGAAACCGATATTAGAACCGATATTGAAAAACCGATATTGAAAAACCGATATTGAAAAACCGATATTGAAAATCCGATATTGAAAAACCGATATTGAAACCGATATTAGAACCGATATTGAAAAACCGATATTGAAAAACCGATATTGAAAAACCGATATTGAGAAACCGATATTGAAAACCGATATTGAAAAACCAATATTGAAAAACCGATATTGAAAAACTGATATCGAAAAACTGATATTGCAAAACCGATATTGAAAAACGAATATTGAAACCGATATTAGAACCGACATTGAAAAACCGATATTGAAAAACGAATATTGAAACCGATATTAGAACCGATATTGAAAAACCGATATTGAAAAACCGATATTGAAAAACCGATATTGAAAATCCGATATTGAAAAACCGATATTGAAAAACTGATATCGAAAAACTGATATTGCAAAACCGATATTGAAACCGATATTAGAAGCGATATTGAAAAAACGATATTGAAACCGATATTAGAACCGATATTGAAAAACCGATATTGAAAAACCGATATTGAAAAACCGATATTGAAAAACCGATATTGAAAAACCGATATTGAAAAACCGATATTGAAAAACCGATATTGAAAAACTGATATTGAAACCGATATTAGAACCGATATTGAAAAACCGATATTGAAAAACCGATATTGAAAAACCGATATTGAGAAACCGATATTGAAAACCGATATTGAAAAACCAATATTGAAAAACCGATATTGAAAAACTGATATCGAAAAACTGATATTGCAAAACCGATATTGAAAAACGAATATTGAAACCGATATTAGAACCGATATTGAAAAACCGATATTGAAAAACCGATATTGAAAAACCGATATTGAAAAACCGATATTGAAAAACCGATATTGAAAAACCGATATTGAAAAACCGATATTGAAAAACCGATATTGAAAAACCGATATTGAAAAACTGATATTTGAAAACCGATAATGAAAAACCGATATTGAAACCGATATTAGAACCGATATTGAAAAACCGATATTGAAAAACCGATATTGAAAAACCAATATTGAAAAACCGATATTGAAAAACCGATATTGAAAAACTGATATTTGAAAACCGATATTGAAAAACCGATATTGACAAACCGATATTGAAAAACCGATATTGAAAAACCAATATTGAAAAACCGATGTTGAAAAACTGATATCGAAAAACTGATATTGCAAAACCGATATTGAAACAGCGATATTGAAAAACCGATACTGAAACCGATATTAGAACCGATATTGAAAAACCGATATTGAAAAACCGATATTGAAAAACCGATATTGAAAAACCGATATTGAAAATCCGATATTGAAAAACCGATATTGAAAAACTGATATCGAAAAACTGATATTGCAAAACCGATATTGAAAGCGTTATTAGAACCGATATTGAAAAACCGATATTGAAACCGATATTAGAACCGATATTGAAAAACCGATATTGAAACCGATATTAGAACCGATATTGAAAAACCGATATTGAAAAACGAATATTGAAACCGATATTAGAACCGATATTGAAAAACCGATATTGAAAAACCGATATTGAAAAACCGATATTGAAAAACCGATATTGAAAAACCGATATTGAAAAACCGATATTGAAAAACCGATATTGAAAACCGATATTGAAAAACCAATATTGAAAAACCGATATTGAAAAACTGATATCGAAAAACTGATATTGCAAAACCGATATTGAAAAACGAATATTGAAAAACCGATATTGAAAAACTGATATCGAAAAACTGATATTGCAAAACCGATATTGAAAAACGAATATTGAAACCGATATTAGAACCGATATTGCAAAACCGATATTGAAAAACGAATATTGAAACCGATATTAGAACCGATATTGAAAAACCGATATTGAAAAACCGATATTGAAAAACCGATATTGAAAAACCGATATTGAAAAACCGATATTGAAAAACCGATATTGAAAAACCGATATTGAAAAACTGATATTTGAAAACCGATAATGAAAAACCGATATTGAAACCGATATTAGAACCGATATTGAAAAACCGATGTTGAAAAACTGATATCGAAAAACTGATATTGCAAAACCGATATTGAAACAGCGATATTGAAAAACCGATACTGAAACCGATATTAGAACCGATATTGAAAAACTGATATTTGAAAACCGATATTGAAAAACCGATACTGAAACCGATATTGAAAAACCGATATTGAAAAACTGATATCTGAAAACCGATATTGAAAAACCGATATTGCAAAACCGATATTGAAAAACCGATATTGAAAAACTGATATTTGAAAACCGATATTGAAAAACCGATATTGAAACCGATATTAGAACCGATATTGAAACCGATATTAGAACCGATATTGAAAAACCGATATTGAAAAACTGATATCGAAAAACCGATATCGAAAAACTGATATTGCAAAACTGATATTGCAAAACCGATATTGAAAAACCGATATTGAAAAACCGATATTGAAAAACCGATATTGAAAAACTGATATTTGAAAACCGATATTGAAAAACCGATATTGAAACCGATATTAGAACCGATATTGAAACCGATATTAGAACCGATATTGAAAAACCGATATTGAAAAACTGATATCGAAAAACTGATATTGCAAAACCGATATTGAAAAACCGATATTGAAAAACCGATATTGAAAAACCGATATTGAAAAACTGATATCGAAAAACTGATATTGCAAAACCGATATTGAAACCGATATTAGAAGCGATATTGAAAAAACGATATTGAAACCGATATTAGAACCGATATTGAAACCGATATTAGAACCGATATTGAAAAACCGATATTGAAAAACCGATATTGAAAAACCGATATTGAAAAACCGATATTGAAAAACCGATATTGAAAAACCGATATTGAAAAACTGATATTGAAACCGATATTAGAACCGATATTGAAAAACCGATATTGAAAAACCGATATTGAAAAACCGATATTGAGAAACCGATATTGAAAACCGATATTGAAAAACCAATATTGAAAAACCGATATTGAAAAACTGATATCGAAAAACTGATATTGCAAAACCGATATTGAAAAACGAATATTGAAAAACCGATATTGAAAAACCAATATTGAAAAACCGATATTGAAAAACCGATATTGAAAAACTGATATCGAAAAACTGATATTGCAAAACCGATATTGAAAAACCGATACTGAAACCGATATTAGAACCGATATTGAAAAACCGATATTGAAAAACCGATATTGAAAAACCGATATTGAAAATCCGATATTGAAAAACCGATATTGAAAAACTGATATCGAAAAACTGATATTGCAAAACCGATATTGAAACCGATATTAGAAGCGATATTGAAACCGAAATTAGAACCGATATTGAAACCGATATTTGAACCGATATTGAAAAACCGATATTGAAAAACCGATATTGAAACCCGATATTGAAAAACCGATATTGAAAAACCGATATTGAAAAACTCATATTGAAACCGATATTAGAACCGATATTAAAAACCGATATTGAAAAACCGATATTGAAAAACCGATATTGAGAAACCGATATTGAAAACCGATATTGAAAAACCAATATTGAAAAACCGATATTGAAAAACTGATATCGAAAAACTGATATTGCAAAACCGATATTGAAAAACGAATATTGAAACCGATATTAGAACCGATATTGAAAAACCGATATTGAAAAACCGATATTGAAAAACCGATATTGAAAAACCGATATTGAAAAACCGATATTGAAAAACCGATATTGAAAAACCGATATTGAAAAACCGATATTGAAAAACCGATATTGAAAAACCGATATTGAAAAACCGATATTGAAAAACTGATATTTGAAAACCGATAATGAAAAACCGATATTGAAACCGATATTAGAACCGATATTGAAAAACCGATATTGAAAAACCGATATTGAAAAACCAATATTGAAAAACCGATATTGAAAAACCGATATTGAAAAACTGATATTTGAAAACCGATATTGAAAAACCGATATTGACAAACCGATATTGAAAAACCGATATTGAAAAACCAATATTGAAAAACCGATGTTGAAAAACTGATATCGAAAAACTGATATTGCAAAACCGATATTGAAACAGCGATATTGAAAAACCGATACTGAAACCGATATTAGAACCGATATTGAAAAACCGATATTGAAAAACCGATATTGAAAAACCGATATTGAAAATCCGATATTGAAAAACCGATATTGAAAAACTGATATCGAAAAACTGATATTGCAAAACCGATATTGAAACCGATATTAGAACCGATATTGAAAAACCGATATTGAAACCGATATTAGAACCGATATTGAAAAACCGATATTGAAACCGATATTAGAACCGATATTGAAAAACGAATATTGAAACCGATATTAGAACCGATATTGAAAAACCGATATTGAAAAACCGATATTGAAAAACCGATATTGAAAAACTGATATTTGAAAACCGATAATGAAAAACCGATATTGAAACCGATATTAGAACCGATTTTGAAAAACCGATATTGAAAAACCGATATTGAAAAACCAATATTGAAAAACCGATATTGAAAAACCGATATTGAAAAACTGATATTTGAAAACCGATATTGAAAAACCAATATTGAAAAACCGATATTGAAAAACTGATATCGAAAGTGATAGTGCAAAACCGATATTGAAAAACCGATACTGAAACCGATATTAGAACCGATATTGAAAAACCGATATTGAAAAACCGATATTGAAAAACTGATATTGAAACCGATATTAGAACCGATATTGAAAAACCGATATTGAAAAACCGATATTGAAAAACCGATATTGAGAAACCGATATTGAAAACCGATATTGAAAAACCGATATTGAAAAACTGATATCGAAAAACTGATATTGCAAAACCGATATTGAAAAACGAATATTGAAACCGATATTAGAACCGATATTGAAAAACCGATATTGAAAAACGAATATTGAAACCGATATTAGAACCGATATTGAAAAACCGATATTGAAAAACCGTTATTGAAAAACCGATATTGAAAAACCGATATTGAAAAACCGATATTGAAAAACTGATATTTGAAAACCGATAATGAAAAACCGATATTGAAACCGATATTAGAACCGATATTGAAAAACCGATATTGAAAAACCAATATTGAAAAACCGATATTGAAAAACCGATATTGAAAAACTGATATTTGAAAACCGATATTGAAAAACCAATATTGAAAAACCGATATTGAAAAACTGATATCGAAAAACTGATATTGCAAAACCGATATTGAAAAACCGATACTGAAACCGATATTAGAACCGATATTGAAAAACCGATATTGAAAAACCGATATTGAAAAACCGATATTGAAAATCCGATATTGAAAAACCGATATTGAAAAACTGATATCGAAAAACTGATATTGCAAAACCGATATTGAAACCGATATTAGAAGCGATATTGAAAAAACGATATTGAAACCGAAATTAGAACCGATATTGAAACCGATATTAGAACCGATATTGAAAAACCGATATTGAAAAACCGATATTGAAAAACCGATATTGAAAAACCGATATTGAAAAACCGATATTGAAAAACCGATATTGAAAAACTGATATTGAAACCGATATTAGAACCGATATTGAAAAACCGATATTGAAAAACCGATATTGAAAAACCGATATTGAGAAACCGATATTGAAAACCGATATTGAAAAACCAATATTGAAAAACCGATATTGAAAAACTGATATCGAAAAACTGATATTGCAAAACCGATATTGAAAAACGAATATTGAAACCGATATTAGAACCGATATTGAAAAACCGATATTGAAAAACCGATATTGAAAAACCGATATTGAAAAACCGATATTGAAAAACCGATATTGAAAAACCGATATTGAAAAACCGATATTGAAAAACCGATATTGAAAAACCGATATTGAAAAACTGATATTTGAAAACCGATAATGAAAAACCGATATTGAAACCGATATTAGAACCGATATTGAAAAACCGATATTGAAAAACCGATATTGAAAAACCAATATTGAAAAACCGATATTGAAAAACCGATATTGAAAAACTGATATTTGAAAACCGATATTGAAAAACCGATATTGACAAACCGATATTGAAAAACCGATATTGAAAAACCAATATTGAAAAACCGATGTTGAAAAACTGATATCGAAAAACTGATATTGCAAAACCGATATTGAAACAGCGATATTGAAAAACCGATACTGAAACCGATATTAGAACCGATATTGAAAAACCGATATTGAAAAACCGATATTGAAAAACCGATATTGAAAAACCGATATTGAAAATCCGATATTGAAAAACCGATATTGAAAAACTGATATCGAAAAATTGATATTGCAAAACCGATATTGAAACCGATATTAGAACCGATATTGAAAAACCGATATTGAAACCGATATTAGAACCGATATTGAAAAACCGATATTGAAACCGATATTAGAACCGATATTGAAAAACCGATATTGAAAAACGAATATTGAAACCGATATTAGAACCGATATTGAAAAACCGATATTGAAAAACCGATATTGAAAAACCGATATTGAAAAACCGATATTGAAAAACCGATATTGAGAAACCGATATTGAAAACCGATATTGAAAAACCAATATTGAAAAACCGATATTGAAAAACTGATATCGAAAAACTGATATTGCAAAACCGATATTGAAAAACGAATATTGAAACCGATATTAGAACCGATATTGAAAAACCGATATTGAAAAACCGATATTGAAAAACCGATATTGAAAAACCGATATTGAAAAACCGATATTGAAAAACCGATATTGAAAAACCGATATTGAAAAACCGATATTGAAAAACTGATATTTGAAAACCGATAATGAAAAACCGATATTGAAACCGATATTAGAACCGATATTGAAAAACCGATATTGAAAAACCGATATTGAAAAACCGGTATTGAAAACCGATATTGAAAAACCAATATTGAAAAACCGATATTGAAAAACTGATATCGAAAAACTGATATTGCAAAACCGATATTGAAAAACGAATATTGAAACCGATATTAGAACCGATATTGAAAAACCGATATTGAAAAACCGATATTGAAAAACCAATATTGAAAAACCGATATTGAAAAACCGATATTGAAAAACTGATATTTGAAAACCGATATTGAAAAACCGATATTGACAAACCGATATTGAAAAACCGATATTGAAAAACCAATATTGAAAAACCGATGTTGAAAAACTGATATCGAAAAACTGATATTGCAAAACCGATATTGAAACAGCGATATTGAAAAACCGATACTGAAACCGATATTAGAACCGATATTGAAAACCCGATATTGAAAAACCGATATTGAAAAACCGATATTGAAAATCCGATATTGAAAAACCGATATTGAAAAACTGATATCGAAAAACTGATATTGCAAAACCGATATTGAAACCGATATTAGAACCGATATTGAAAAACCGATATTGAAACCGATTTTAGAACCGATATTGAAAAACCGATATTGAAACCGATATTAGAACCGATATGGAAAAACCGATATTGAAAAACCGATATTGAAAAACTGATATCGAAAAACTGATATTGCAAAACCGATATTGAAACCGATATTAGAAGCGATATTGAAAAAACGATATTGAAACCGAAATTAGAACCGATATTGAAACCGATATTAGAACCGATATTGAAAAACCGATATTGAAAAACCGATATTCAAAAACCGATATTGAAAAACCGATATTGAAAAACCGATATTGAAAAACCGATATTGAAAAACTGATATTGAAACCGATATTAGAACCGATATTGAAAAACCGATATTGAAAAACCGATATTGAAAAACCGATATTGAGAAACCGATATTGAAAACCGATATTGAAAAACCAATATTGAAAAACCGATATTGAAAAACTGATATCGAAAAACTGATATTGCAAAACCGATATTGAAAAACGAATATTGAAACCGATATTAGAACCGATATTGAAAAACCGATATTGAAAAACCGATATTGAAAAACCGATATTGAAAAACCGATATTGAAAAACCGATATTGAAAAACCGATATTGAAAAACCGATATTGAAAAACTGATATTTGAAAACCGATAATGAAAAACCGATATTGAAACCGATATTAGAACCGATATTGAAAAACCGATATTGAAAAACCGATATTGAAAAACCAATATTGAAAAACCGATATTGAAAAACCGATATTGAAAAACTGATATTTGAAAACCGATATTGAAAAACCGATATTGACAAACCGATATTGAAAAACCGATATTGAAAAACCAATATTGAAAAACCGATTTTGAAAAACTGATATCGAAAAACTGATATTGCAAAACCGATATTGAAACAGCGATATTGAAAAACCGATACTGAAACCGATATTAGAACCGATATTGAAAAACCGATATTGAAAAACCGATATTGAAAAACCGATATTGAAAAACCGATATTGAAAATCCGATATTGAAAAACCGATATTGAAAAACTGATATCGAAAAATTGATATTGCAAAACCGATATTGAAACCGATATTAGAACCGATATTGAAAAACCGATATTGAAACCGATATTAGAACCGATATTGAAAAACCGATATTGAAACCGATATTAGAACCGATATTGAAAAACCGATATTGAAAAACGAATATTGAAACCGATATTAGAACCGATATTGAAAAACCGATATTGAAAAACCGATATTGAAAAACCGATATTGAAAAACCGATATTGAAAAACCGATATTGAGAAACCGATATTGAAAACCGATATTGAAAAACCAATATTGAAAAACCGATATTGAAAAACTGATATCGAAAAACTGATATTGCAAAACCGATATTGAAAAACGAATATTGAAACCGATATTAGAACCGATATTGAAAAACCGATATTGAAAAACCGATATTGAAAAACCGATATTGAAAAACCGATATTGAAAAACCGATATTGAAAAACCGATATTGAAAAACCGATATTGAAAAACCGATATTGAAAAACTGATATTTGAAAACCGATAATGAAAAACCGATATTGAAACCGATATTAGAACCGATATTGAAAAACCGATATTGAAAAACCGATATTGAAAAACCGGTATTGAAAACCGATATTGAAAAACCAATATTGAAAAACCGATATTGAAAAACTGATATCGAAAAACTGATATTGCAAAACCGATATTGAAAAACGAATATTGAAACCGATATTAGAACCGATATTGAAAAACCGATATTGAAAAACCGATATTGAAAAACCAATATTGAAAAACCGATATTGAAAAACCGATATTGAAAAACTGATATTTGAAAACCGATATTGAAAAACCGATATTGACAAACCGATATTGAAAAACCGATATTGAAAAACCAATATTGAAAAACCGATGTTGAAAAACTGATATCGAAAAACTGATATTGCAAAACCGATATTGAAACAGCGATATTGAAAAACCGATACTGAAACCGATATTAGAACCGATATTGAAAACCCGATATTGAAAAACCGATATTGAAAAACCGATATTGAAAATCCGATATTGAAAAACCGATATTGAAAAACTGATATCGAAAAACTGATATTGCAAAACCGATATTGAAACCGATATTAGAACCGATATTGAAAAACCGATATTGAAACCGATTTTAGAACCGATATTGAAAAACCGATATTGAAACCGATATTAGAACCGATATGGAAAAACCGATATTGAAAAACGAATATTGAAACCGATATTAGAACCGATATTGAAAAACCGATATTGAAAAACCGATATTGAAAAACCGATATTGAAAAACCGATATTGAAAAACCGATATTGAAAAACCAATATTGAAAAACCGATGTTGAAAAACGGATATCGAAAAACTGATATTGCAAACCGATATTGAAAAACCGATATTGAAAAACTGATATTTGAAAACCGATATTGAAATACCGATATTGAAACCGATATTAGAACCGATATTGAAACCGATATTAGAACCGATATTGAAAAACCGATATTGAAAAACTGATATCGAAAAACTGATATCGAAAAACTGATATTGCAAAACCGATATTGAAAAACCAATATTGAAAAACCGATATTGAAAAACCAATATTGAAAAACTGATATTTGAAAACCGATATTGAAAAACCGATATTTAAACCTATATTTGAACCGATATTGAAAAACCGATATTGAAAAACCGATATTGAAAAACTGATATTGAAAAACCGATATTGAAAAACCAATATTGAAAAACCGATATTGAAAAACTGATATCGAAAAACTGATATTGCAAAACCGATATTGAAAAACGAATATTGAAACCGATATTAGAACCGATATTGAAAAACCGATATTGAAAAACCGATATTGAAAAACTGATATCGAAAAACTGATATTGCAAAACCGATATTGAAACCGATATTAGAAGCGATATTGAAAAAACGATATTGAAACCGAAATTAGAACCGATATTGAAACCGATATTAGAACCGATATTGAAAAACCGATATTGAAAAACCGATATTGAAAAACCGATATTGAAAAACCGATATTGAAAAACCGATATTGAAAAACCGATATTGAAAAACTGATATTGAAACCGATATTAGAACCGATATTGAAAAACCGATATTGAAAAACCGATATTGAAAAACCGATATTGAGAAACCGATATTGAAAACCGATATTGAAAAACCGATATTGAAAAACCGATATTGAAAAACCGATATTGAAAAACCGATATTGAAAAACCGATATTGAAAAACCGATATTGAAAAACTGATATTTGAAAACCGATAATGAAAAACCGATATTGAAACCGATATTAGAACCGATATTGAAAAACCGATATTGAAAAACCGATATTGAAAAACCGATATTGAAAAACCAATATTGAAAAACCGATATTGAAAAACTGATATTTGAAAACCGATATTGAAAAACCGATGTTGAAAAACCGATATTGAAAATCCAATATTGAAAAACTGATATTTGAAAACCGATATTGAAAAACCGATATTTAAACCTATATTTGAACCGATATTGAAAAACCGATATTGAAAAACCGATATTGAAAAACCGATATTGAAAAACCGATATTGAAACACCAATATTGAAAAACCGATGTTGAAAAACTGATATCGAAAAACTGATATTGCAAAGCCGATATTGAATCAGCGATATTGAAAAACCGATACTGAAACCGATATTAGAACCGATATTGAAAAACCGATATTGCAAAACCGATATTGAAAAACCGATATTGAAAAACCGATATTGAAAAACCAATATTGAAAAACCGATATTGAAAAACCGATATTGAAACCGATATTAGAACCGATATTGAAACCGATATTAGAACCGATATTGAAAAACCGATATTGAAAAACCGATATTGAAAAACCGATATTGAAAAACCAATATTGAAAAACCGATATTGAAAAACTGATATCGAAAAACTGATATTGCAAAACCGATATTGAAAAACGAATATTGAAACCGATATTAGAACCGATGTTGAAAATCCGATATTGAAAAACCGATATTGAAAAACCGATACTGAAACCGATATTAGAACCGATATTGAAAAACCGATATTGCAAAACCGATATTGAAAAACCGATATTGAAAAACCGATATTGAAAAACCAATATTGAAAAACCGATATTGAAAAACCGATATTGAAACCGATATTAGAACCGATATTGAAACCGATATTAGAACCGATATTGAAAAACCGATATTGAAAAACCGATATTGAAAAACCGATATTGAAAAACCAATATTGAAAAACCGATATTGAAAGACTGATATCGAAAAACTGATATTGCAAAACCGATATTGAAAAACGAATATTGAAACCGATATTAGAACCGATGTTGAAAATCCGATATTGAAAAACCGATATTGAAAAACCAATATTGAAAAACCGATATTGAAAAACCGATATTGAAATACTGATATTTGAAAACCGATATTGAAAAACCGATATTGACAAACCGATACTGAAAAACCGATATTGAAAAACCAATATTGAAAAACCGATGTTGAAAAACTGATATCGAAAAACTGATATTGCAAAACCGATATTGAAACAGCGATATTGAAAAACCGATACTGAAACCGATATTAGAACCGATATTGAAAAACCGATATTGAAAAACCGATATTGAAAAACCGATATTGAAAATCCGATATTGAAAAACCGATATTGAAAAACTGTTATCGAAAAACTGATATTGCAAAACCGATATTGAATCCGATATTAGAACCGATATTGAAAAACCGATATTGAAACCGATATTAGAACCGATATTGAAAAACCGATATTGAAACCGATATTAGAACCGATATTGAAAAACGAATATTGAAACCGATATTAGAACCGATATTGAAAAACCGATATTGAAAAACCGATATTGAAAAACCGATATTGAAAAACTGATATTTGAAAACCGATAATGAAAAACCGATATTGAAACCGATATTAGAACCGATTTTGAAAAACCGATATTGAAAAACCGATATTGAAAAACCAATATTGAAAAACCGATATTGAAAAACCGATATTGAAAAACTGATATTTGAAAACCGATATTGAAAAACCAATATTGAAAAACCGATATTGAAAAACTGATATTTGAAAACCGATATTGAAAAACCGATGTTGAAAAACCGATATTGAAAATCCAATATTGAAAAACTGATATTTGAAAACCGATATTGAAAAACCGATATTTAAACCTATATTTGAACCGATATTGAAAAACCGATATTGAAAAACCGATATTGAAAAACCGATATTGAAAAACCGATATTGAAACACCAATATTGAAAAACCGATGTTGAAAAACTGATATCGAAAAACTGATATTGCAAAGCCGATATTGAATCAGCGATATTGAAAAACCGATACTGAAACCGATATTAGAACCGATATTGAAAAACCGATATTGCAAAACCGATATTGAAAAACCGATATTGAAAAACCGATATTGAAAAACCAATATTGAAAAACCGATATTGAAAAACCGATATTGAAACCGATATTAGAACCGATATTGAAACCGATATTAGAACCGATATTGAAAAACCGATATTGAAAAACCGATATTGAAAAACCGATATTGAAAAACCAATATTGAAAAACCGATATTGAAAAACTGATATCGAAAAACTGATATTGCAAAACCGATATTGAAAAACGAATATTGAAACCGATATTAGAACCGATGTTGAAAATCCGATATTGAAAAACCGATATTGAAAAACCAATATTGAAAAACCGATATTGAAAAACCGATATTGAAAAACCGATATTGATATACTGATATCGAAAAACTGATATTGCAAAACCGATATTGAAAAACGAATATTGAAACCGATATTAGAACCGATATTGAAAAACCGATATTGAAAAACCGATATTGAAAAACCGATATTGAAAAACCGATATTGAAAAACCGATATTGAAAAACTGATATTTGAAAACCGATAATGAAAAACCGATATTGAAACCGATATTAGAACCGATATTGAAAAACCGATATTGAAAAACCGATATTGAAAAACCGATATTGAAAAACCAATATTGAAAAACCGATATTGAAAAACTGATATTTGAAAACCGATATTGAAAAACCGATGTTGAAAAACCGATATTGAAAATCCAATATTGAAAAACTGATATTTGAAAACCGATATTGAAAAACCGATATTTAAACCTATATTTGAACCGATATTGAAAAACCGATATTGAAAAACCGATATTGAAAACCGATATTGAAAAACCGATATTGAAACACCAATATTGAAAAACCGATGTTGAAAAACTGATATCGAAAAACTGATATTGCAAAGCCGATATTGAAACAGCGATATTGAAAAACCGATACTGAAACCGATATTAGAACCGATATTGAAAAACCGATATTGCAAAACCGATATTGAAAAACCGATATTGAAAAACCGATATTGAAAAACCAATATTGAAAAACCGATATTGAAAAACCGATATTGAAACCGATATTAGAACCGATATTGAAACCGATATTAGAACCGATATTGAAAAACCGATATTGAAAAACCGATATTGAAAAACCGATATTGAAAAACCAATATTGAAAAACCGATATTGAAAGACTGATATCGAAAAACTGATATTGCAAAACCGATATTGAAAAACGAATATTGAAACCGATATTAGAACCGATGTTGAAAATCCGATATTGAAAAACCGATATTGAAAAACCAATATTGAAAAACCGATATTGAAAAACCGATATTGAAATACTGATATTTGAAAACCGATATTGAAAAACCGATATTGACAAACCGATACTGAAAAACCGATATTGAAAAACCAATATTGAAAAACCGATGTTGAAAAACTGATATCGAAAAACTGATATTGCAAAACCGATATTGAAACAGCGATATTGAAAAACCGATACTGAAACCGATATTAGAACCGATATTGAAAAACCGATATTGAAAAACCGATATTGAAAAACCGATATTGAAAATCCGATATTGAAAAACCGATATTGAAAAACTGTTATCGAAAAACTGATATTGCAAAACCGATATTGAATCCGATATTAGAACCGATATTGAAAAACCGATATTGAAACCGATATTAGAACCGATATTGAAAAACCGATATTGAAACCGATATTAGAACCGATATTGAAAAACGAATATTGAAACCGATATTAGAACCGATATTGAAAAACCGATATTGAAAAACCGATATTGAAAAACCGATATTGAAAAACTGATATTTGAAAACCGATAATGAAAAACCGATATTGAAACCGATATTAGAACCGATTTTGAAAAACCGATATTGAAAAACCGATATTGAAAAACCAATATTGAAAAACCGATATTGAAAAACCGATATTGAAAAACTGATATTTGAAAACCGATATTGAAAAACCAATATTGAAAAACCGATATTGAAAAACTGATATCGAAAAACCAATATTGAAAAACCGATATTGAAAAACTGATATCGAAAAACTGATATTGCAAAACCGATATTGAAAAACGAATATTGAAACCGATATTAGAACCGATATTGAAAAACCGATATTGAAAAACGAATATTGAAACCGATATTAGAACCGATATTGAAAAACCGATATTGAAAAACCGTTATTGAAAAACCGATATTGAAAAACCGATATTGAAAAACCGATATTGAAAAACTGATATTTGAAAACCGATAATGAAAAACCGATATTGAAACCGATATTAGAACCGATATTGAAAAACCGATATTGAAAAACCAATATTGAAAAACCGATATTGAAAAACTGATATTTGAAAACCGATATTGAAAAACCAATATTGAAAAACCGATATTGAAAAACTGATATCGAAAAACTGATATTGCAAAACCGATATTGAAAAACCGATACTGAAACCGATATTAGAACCGATATTGAAAAACCGATATTGAAAAACCGATATTGAAAAACCGATATTGAAAATCCGATATTGAAAAACCGATATTGAAAAACTGATATCGAAAAACTGATATTGCAAAACCGATATTGAAACCGATATTAGAAGCGATATTGAAAAAACGATATTGAAACCGAAATTAGAACCGATATTGAAACCGATATTAGAACCGATATTGAAAAACCGATATTGAAAAACCGATATTGAAAAACCGATATTGAAAAACCGATATTGAAAAACCGATATTGAAAAACCGATATTGAAAAACTGATATTGAAACCGATATTAGAACCGATATTGAAAAACCGATATTGAAAAACCGATATTGAAAAACCGATATTGAGAAACCGATATTGAAAACCGATATTGAAAAACCAATATTGAAAAACCGATATTGAAAAACTGATATCGAAAAACTGATATTGCAAAACCGATATTGAAAAACGAATATTGAAACCGATATTAGAACCGATATTGAAAAACCGATATTGAAAAACCGATATTGAAAAACCGATATTGAAAAACCGATATTGAAAAACCGATATTGAAAAACCGATATTGAAAAACCGATATTGAAAAACCGATATTGAAAAACTGATATTGAAACCGATATTAGAACCGATATTGAAAAACCGATATTGAAAAACCGATATTGAAAAACCGATATTGAGAAACCGATATTGAAAACCGATATTGAAAAACCAATATTGAAAAACCGATATTGAAAAACTGATATCGAAAAACTGATATTGCAAAACCGATATTGAAAAACGAATATTGAAACCGATATTAGAACCGATATTGAAAAACCGATATTGAAAAACGAATATTGAAACCGATATTAGAACCGATATTGAAAAACCGATATTGAAAAACCGTTATTGAAAAACCGATATTGAAAAACCGATATTGAAAAACCGATATTGAAAAACTGATATTTGAAAACCGATAATGAAAAACCGATATTGAAACCGATATTAGAACCGATATTGAAAAACCGATATTGAAAAACCAATATTGAAAAACCGATATTGAAAAACCGATATTGAAAAACTGATATTTGAAAACCGATATTGAAAAACCAATATTGAAAAACCGATATTGAAAAACTGATATCGAAAAACTGATATTGCAAAACCGATATTGAAAAACCGATACTGAAACCGATATTAGAACCGATATTGAAAAACCGATATTGAAAAACCGATATTGAAAAACCGATATTGAAAATCCGATATTGAAAAACCGATATTGAAAAACTGATATCGAAAAACTGATATTGCAAAACCGATATTGAAACCGATATTAGAAGCGATATTGAAAAAACGATATTGAAACCGAAATTAGAACCGATATTGAAACCGATATTAGAACCGATATTGAAAAACCGATATTGAAAAACCGATATTGAAAAACCGATATTGAAAAACCGATATTGAAAAACCGATATTGAAAAACCGATATTGAAAAACTGATATTGAAAAACCAATATTGAAAAACCGATATTGAAAGACTGATATCGAAAAACTGATATTGCAAAACCGATATTGAAAAACGAATATTGAAACCGATATTAGAACCGATGTTGAAAATCCGATATTGAAAAACCGATATTGAAAAACCAATATTGAAAAACCGATATTGAAAAACCGATATTGAAATACTGATATTTGAAAACCGATATTGAAAAACCGATATTGACAAACCGATACTGAAAAACCGATATTGAAAAACCAATATTGAAAAACCGATGTTGAAAAACTGATATCGAAAAACTGATATTGCAAAACCGATATTGAAACAGCGATATTGAAAAACCGATACTGAAACCGATATTAGAACCGATATTGAAAAACCGATATTGAAAAACCGATATTGAAAAACCGATATTGAAAATCCGATATTGAAAAACCGATATTGAAAAACTGTTATCGAAAAACTGATATTGCAAAACCGATATTGAATCCGATATTAGAACCGATATTGAAAAACCGATATTGAAACCGATATTAGAACCGATATTGAAAAACCGATATTGAAACCGATATTAGAACCGATATTGAAAAACGAATATTGAAACCGATATTAGAACCGATATTGAAAAACCGATATTGAAAAACCGATATTGAAAAACCGATATTGAAAAACTGATATTTGAAAACCGATAATGAAAAACCGATATTGAAACCGATATTAGAACCGATTTTGAAAAACCGATATTGAAAAACCGATATTGAAAAACCAATATTGAAAAACCGATATTGAAAAACCGATATTGAAAAACTGATATTTGAAAACCGATATTGAAAAACCAATATTGAAAAACCGATATTGAAAAACTGATATCGAAAAACCAATATTGAAAAACCGATATTGAAAAACTGATATCGAAAAACTGATATTGCAAAACCGATATTGAAAAACGAATATTGAAACCGATATTAGAACCGATATTGAAAAACCGATATTGAAAAACGAATATTGAAACCGATATTAGAACCGATATTGAAAAACCGATATTGAAAAACCGTTATTGAAAAACCGATATTGAAAAACCGATATTGAAAAACCGATATTGAAAAACTGATATTTGAAAACCGATAATGAAAAACCGATATTGAAACCGATATTAGAACCGATATTGAAAAACCGATATTGAAAAACCAATATTGAAAAACCGATATTGAAAAACTGATATTTGAAAACCGATATTGAAAAACCAATATTGAAAAACCGATATTGAAAAACTGATATCGAAAAACTGATATTGCAAAACCGATATTGAAAAACCGATACTGAAACCGATATTAGAACCGATATTGAAAAACCGATATTGAAAAACCGATATTGAAAAACCGATATTGAAAATCCGATATTGAAAAACCGATATTGAAAAACTGATATCGAAAAACTGATATTGCAAAACCGATATTGAAACCGATATTAGAAGCGATATTGAAAAAACGATATTGAAACCGAAATTAGAACCGATATTGAAACCGATATTAGAACCGATATTGAAAAACCGATATTGAAAAACCGATATTGAAAAACCGATATTGAAAAACCGATATTGAAAAACCGATATTGAAAAACCGATATTGAAAAACTGATATTGAAACCGATATTAGAACCGATATTGAAAAACCGATATTGAAAAACCGATATTGAAAAACCGATATTGAGAAACCGATATTGAAAACCGATATTGAAAAACCAATATTGAAAAACCGATATTGAAAAACTGATATCGAAAAACTGATATTGCAAAACCGATATTGAAAAACGAATATTGAAACCGATATTAGAACCGATATTGAAAAACCGATATTGAAAAACCGATATTGAAAAACCGATATTGAAAAACCGATATTGAAAAACCGATATTGAAAAACCGATATTGAAAAACCGATATTGAAAAACCGATATTGAAAAACTGATATTGAAACCGATATTAGAACCGATATTGAAAAACCGATATTGAAAAACCGATATTGAAAAACCGATATTGAGAAACCGATATTGAAAACCGATATTGAAAAACCAATATTGAAAAACCGATATTGAAAAACTGATATCGAAAAACTGATATTGCAAAACCGATATTGAAAAACGAATATTGAAACCGATATTAGAACCGATATTGAAAAACCGATATTGAAAAACGAATATTGAAACCGATATTAGAACCGATATTGAAAAACCGATATTGAAAAACCGTTATTGAAAAACCGATATTGAAAAACCGATATTGAAAAACCGATATTGAAAAACTGATATTTGAAAACCGATAATGAAAAACCGATATTGAAACCGATATTAGAACCGATATTGAAAAACCGATATTGAAAAACCAATATTGAAAAACCGATATTGAAAAACCGATATTGAAAAACTGATATTTGAAAACCGATATTGAAAAACCAATATTGAAAAACCGATATTGAAAAACTGATATCGAAAAACTGATATTGCAAAACCGATATTGAAAAACCGATACTGAAACCGATATTAGAACCGATATTGAAAAACCGATATTGAAAAACCGATATTGAAAAACCGATATTGAAAATCCGATATTGAAAAACCGATATTGAAAAACTGATATCGAAAAACTGATATTGCAAAACCGATATTGAAACCGATATTAGAAGCGATATTGAAAAAACGATATTGAAACCGAAATTAGAACCGATATTGAAACCGATATTAGAACCGATATTGAAAAACCGATATTGAAAAACCGATATTGAAAAACCGATATTGAAAAACCGATATTGAAAAACCGATATTGAAAAACCGATATTGAAAAACTGATATTGAAACCGATATTAGAACCGATATTGAAAAACCGATATTGAAAAACCGATATTGAAAAACCGATATTGAGAAACCGATATTGAAAACCGATATTGAAAAACCAATATTGAAAAACCGATATTGAAAAACTGATATCGAAAAACTGATATTGCAAAACCGATATTGAAAAACGAATATTGAAACCGATATTAGAACCGATATTGAAAAACCGATATTGAAAAACCGATATTGAAAAACCGATATTGAAAAACCGATATTGAAAAACCGATATTGAAAAACCGATATTGAAAAACCGATATTGAAAAACCGATATTGAAAAACTGATATTTGAAAACCGATAATGAAAAACCGATATTGAAACCGATATTAGAACCGATATTGAAAAACCGATATTGAAAAACCGATATTGAAAAACCAATATTGAAAAACCGATATTGAAAAACCGATATTGAAAAACTGATATTTGAAAACCGATATTGAAAAACCGATATTGACAAACCGATATTGAAAAACCGATATTGAAAAACCAATATTGAAAAACCGATGTTGAAAAACTGATATCGAAAAACTGATATTGCAAAACCGATATTGAAACAGCGATATTGAAAAACCGATACTGAAACCGATATTAGAACCGATATTGAAAAACCGATATTGAAAAACCGATATTGAAAAACCGATATTGAAAAACCGATATTGAAAATCCGATATTGAAAAACCGATATTGAAAAACTGATATCGAAAAATTGATATTGCAAAACCGATATTGAAACCGATATTAGAACCGATATTGAAAAACCGATATTGAAACCGATATTAGAACCGATATTGAAAAACCGATATTGAAACCGATATTAGAACCGATATTGAAAAACCGATATTGAAAAACGAATATTGAAACCGATATTAGAACCGATATTGAAAAACCGATATTGAAAAACCGATATTGAAAAACCGATATTGAAAAACCGATATTGAAAAACCGATATTGAGAAACCGATATTGAAAACCGATATTGAAAAACCAATATTGAAAAACCGATATTGAAAAACTGATATCGAAAAACTGATATTGCAAAACCGATATTGAAAAACGAATATTGAAACCGATATTAGAACCGATATTGAAAAACCGATATTGAAAAACCGATATTGAAAAACCGATATTGAAAAACCGATATTGAAAAACCGATATTGAAAAACCGATATTGAAAAACCGATATTGAAAAACCGATATTGAAAAACTGATATTTGAAAACCGATAATGAAAAACCGATATTGAAACCGATATTAGAACCGATATTGAAAAACCGATATTGAAAAACCGATATTGAAAAACCGGTATTGAAAACCGATATTGAAAAACCAATATTGAAAAACCGATATTGAAAAACTGATATCGAAAAACTGATATTGCAAAACCGATATTGAAAAACGAATATTGAAACCGATATTAGAACCGATATTGAAAAACCGATATTGAAAAACCGATATTGAAAAACCAATATTGAAAAACCGATATTGAAAAACCGATATTGAAAAACTGATATTTGAAAACCGATATTGAAAAACCGATATTGACAAACCGATATTGAAAAACCGATATTGAAAAACCAATATTGAAAAACCGATGTTGAAAAACTGATATCGAAAAACTGATATTGCAAAACCGATATTGAAACAGCGATATTGAAAAACCGATACTGAAACCGATATTAGAACCGATATTGAAAACCCGATATTGAAAAACCGATATTGAAAAACCGATATTGAAAATCCGATATTGAAAAACCGATATTGAAAAACTGATATCGAAAAACTGATATTGCAAAACCGATATTGAAACCGATATTAGAACCGATATTGAAAAACCGATATTGAAACCGATTTTAGAACCGATATTGAAAAACCGATATTGAAACCGATATTAGAACCGATATGGAAAAACCGATATTGAAAAACGAATATTGAAACCGATATTAGAACCGATATTGAAAAACCGATATTGAAAAACCGATATTGAAAAACCGATATTGAAAAACCGATATTGAAAAACCGATATTGAAAAACCGATATTGAAAAACCAATATTGAAAAACCGATGTTGAAAAACGGATATCGAAAAACTGATATTGCAAACCGATATTGAAAAACCGATATTGAAAAACTGATATTTGAAAACCGATATTGAAATACCGATATTGAAACCGATATTAGAACCGATATTGAAACCGATATTAGAACCGATATTGAAAAACCGATATTGAAAAACTGATATCGAAAAACTGATATCGAAAAACTGATATTGCAAAACCGATATTGAAAAACCAATATTGAAAAACCGATATTGAAAAACCAATATTGAAAAACTGATATTTGAAAACCGATATTGAAAAACCGATATTTAAACCTATATTTGAACCGATATTGAAAAACCGATATTGAAAAACCGATATTGCAAAACCGATATTGAAAAACCGATATTGAAAAACCGATATTGAAAAACTGATATTGAAAAACCGATATTGAAAAACCAATATTGAAAAACCGATATTGAAAAACTGATATCGAAAAACTGATATTGCAAAACCGATATTGAAAAACGAATATTGAAACCGATATTAGAACCGATATTGAAAAACCGATATTGAAAAACCGATATTGAAAAACCGATATTGAAAAACCGATATTGAAAAACCGATATTGAAAAACCGATATTGAAAAACTGATATTTGAAAACCGATAATGAAAAACCGATATTGAAACCGATATTAGAACCGATATTGAAAAACCGATATTGAAAAACCGATATTGAAAAACCGATATTGAAAAACCAATATTGAAAAACCGATATTGAAAAACTGATATTTGAAAACCGATATTGAAAAACCGATGTTGAAAAACCGATATTGAAAATCCAATATTGAAAAACTGATATTTGAAAACCGATATTGAAAAACCGATATTTAAACCTATATTTGAACCGATATTGAAAAACCGATATTGAAAAACCGATATTGAAAAACCGATATTGAAAAACCGATATTGAAACACCAATATTGAAAAACCGATGTTGAAAAACTGATATCGAAAAACTGATATTGCAAAGCCGATATTGAATCAGCGATATTGAAAAACCGATACTGAAACCGATATTAGAACCGATATTGAAAAACCGATATTGCAAAACCGATATTGAAAAACCGATATTGAAAAACCGATATTGAAAAACCAATATTGAAAAACCGATATTGAAAAACCGATATTGAAACCGATATTAGAACCGATATTGAAACCGATATTAGAACCGATATTGAAAAACCGATATTGAAAAACCGATATTGAAAAACCGATATTGAAAAACCAATATTGAAAAACCGATATTGAAAAACTGATATCGAAAAACCGATATTGAAAAACTGATATCGAAAACTGATATTGCAAAACCGATATTGAAACCGATATTAGAACCGATATTGAAAAACCGATATTGAAACCGATTTTAGAACCGATATTGAAAAACCGATATTGAAACCGATATTAGAACCGATATGGAAAAACCGATATTGAAAAACGAATATTGAAACCGATATTAGAACCGATATTGAAAAACCGATATTGAAAAACCGATATTGAAAAACCGATATTGAAAAACCGATATTGAAAAACCGATATTGAAAAACCGATATTGAAAAACCAATATTGAAAAACCGATGTTGAAAAACGGATATCGAAAAACTGATATTGCAAACCGATATTGAAAAACCGATATTGAAAAACTGATATTTGAAAACCGATATTGAAATACCGATATTGAAACCGATATTAGAACCGATATTGAAACCGATATTAGAACCGATATTGAAAAACCGATATTGAAAAACTGATATCGAAAAACTGATATCGAAAAACTGATATTGCAAAACCGATATTGAAAAACCAATATTGAAAAACCGATATTGAAAAACCAATATTGAAAAACTGATATTTGAAAACCGATATTGAAAAACCGATATTTAAACCTATATTTGAACCGATATTGAAAAACCGATATTGAAAAACCGATATTGCAAAACCGATATTGAAAAACCGATATTGAAAAACCGATATTGAAAAACTGATATTGAAAAACCGATATTGAAAAACCAATATTGAAAAACCGATATTGAAAAACTGATATCGAAAAACTGATATTGCAAAACCGATATTGAAAAACGAATATTGAAACCGATATTAGAACCGATATTGAAAAACCGATATTGAAAAACCGATATTGAAAAACCGATATTGAAAAACCGATATTGAAAAACCGATATTGAAAAACCGAT